>NW_024467511.1:0-8142 GCF_001625195.1 Drechmeria coniospora
TCTACAAAACGAGGCCCTACCGAAGGTCCTAGGGGCTTTTAGGGGTCCCCTACAAAAGCCCTAGAAATTGAGGCCGCAATCCCCCGCCGGAGATACGGTTCCAGAAGGCCTGCCTAGGCTACGCCCTAAGGACCCTAATGTTTCAGTACAACCACCCGATCCGTAGGGCCTATGACATAGCCGTACGGGACGAACTAGCCGAATCGGGGTCTGATTTAGGTACTTTTACCTATATCAGGCCTATAACACAGCTATTCCGGCTACTATCGAAAATTAAGGAAATAATAGGTCCTAACTGGGGCCTAGAGAGACAAAGAGCGGCCTGGCAAGCCCCCTGGGCCCTAGGGCCTAGGGCCTCTATAAGTATTTCGCAAAGCCCTAAGGAGACCGCTAAATTAGAACACGAAACCCTTCTAAGGGACCTAGAATTTAATAACTGTATTATTTATTATACAGACGGGTCACAAGGGACTATTAGGGGTCAAACAACGAACTCGTGCGCCTATTACGAAACGAACCCTACAGGCCGGGCCCTAGGGGCAAAGGCCTATAACCTAGGCCCTAGGATCGAAGTAGTTGATGCCGAGCTAATTGGTATAACTCGGGCCCTAAAGGCCTTATCCCAACGAAACCCCCTACCGCAAGAAGCCTATCTTTTTATAGACAGCCAAGCAGCTATTCAGAAGGTAACCGTAGGCTATAGCGACCTAGCCTATAAGGCAAGGCAGCTAGTAAATAGCCTAGCGGACCGGAAGGTAGCTATAACCCTAACGTGGTGCCCTAGCCACGTTGGAATTATAGGGAACGAAATTGCAGACCAGCTTGCAAAGGGGCCTAACTAGGCCTATAGGTCCCCTATACCTCCCTAAGTTATCTACGGAGGAGAGTTAAAGAGGCAGCCCTAGGGGGTGGAAGGAGCTATGGGCTAGGGAGGAGGCCCGAGGCCCTAAGGCTAGGGGCCTAGGGGCCCACTATCGAAGGACTGGGAAACCTAGGTTTGCGTATAAGCCTAGCCTACCCGATTTGCCTAGGCCTATCCAATCGGCCTATATACAACTAAAAACAGGGATCGGATACCTTAAGCCCTACCAAAAAAAGATTGGAAAAATCGACTCGGACGCCTGTAAGTGCGGGCAAAAACAGACTGTAACCCACCTATTACTATATTGCGTACGTTATAGGATGGAACGGAAAGACCTAAAGGAAGCCCTACAGGGTAAGCCGCTTACCCTACCGATTTTATTTAGTACTAGGCAAGGAAGGGAGGCTCTATTTGAGTTCCTAACTACTACTAATATCGGTACGGCAAAGTGGTACCTAGAGGAATAGTACTAGGCCTAGGCCTAGGGACTAAGATTCGTGAAATGCGAGGGAAAGCTCTACTGATTTAATATAAATAGCCAGTCGTTACTGCTAGTTTAGTTAGCTAGTTAGCTCCTGCGTGCCCTTAGGACCCTAAGGGTCTAGTAGGCCTATTAGGTCTTCTAGGCCCTATAGGACCTATAGGCCGCCGCGCCATAGCCCCTAGGGCTACATGCGCGTAATGAATGAAAAAAAAAAAAAATACCTTCTAGCGCCCGGCAGTTCTTATAGGCAGATCTAGACGATACCGTTAGGCTAAAGTCATCAATATAGGATAACTGAAAGGCCTTATCCGCTATAATATCCCTAATATAAATTAGGAATAAGATAGGGCTTATAGGCGATCCTTGCGGTATTCCTATAGCTATTTCGACTAGTTGGTGGATTTGGCCGTCGAAGGCTAGTTGGATCGATCGGCCTGATAGGAACGATATAACCCAGCTAATTAGGGCCTTTGGGAGGTAGCCTTCGTAAAACCCTATAAGCTTAGCCTTTGATACGTGATCGAAGGCGCCTTTAATATCAAGAAATAATGTAGTAGTAATAGTACTACTAGCCTTTTTCCTTGATAGGCGCTGTAATTCGATATAGTGGGTCAGTAATAGGGCTGTATCTATTGCAGACCTTTGTTTCCGCCCGCCTAGTTGTGTAGGGCCTAATAGGTCTGTAGTATTGGCTAGGTAGCTTAATCGCGTAGCGAATAGTTTTTCTAGGACTTTGCCTAGGCAATTTAGTAAGGCTATTACCCTGTAAGACTTAGGCTTCCTATAGTCTCGGTTGCCTTGCTTAGGGAGGATAATGCCTATACTTTGTCGCCATAGCTTAGGGTGGTAGCCTGTAAATAAAGCGTTATAGGCCTTGTAGAGGAATTTAGGAATAACCTTATAAGTCTGCTGGATAAGGGGGAAACCGATAGTATCGGGCCCTGGGGCTTTTTTATTCGAAGACGAATTAATAGCCTCTTTAACCTCTTTCCAAGCTAGGTTAGGCCACTCCCACCTTTCTCTACTAGCCTGTTTTATAGTAGGCCTCCTACTAGGCCCACTAGGCCCGTTAGGCCCGTTAGGCCCGCTAGGTCCGCTAGGCCCGGCCCGCTAGGCCCGCTAGGCCCGCTAGGCCCTAGGCCGCTAGCTAGGTCCGCTAGGTCCGCTAGGCCCGCTAGGCCGCTAGCCCACTAGGTCCGTTAGGTCCGTTAGGCCCGTTAGGCCCTGTTGGAAATAGGGTTGTAAGAAAGGCATCGCATTTTTCCTGGAAGGTATTTGCTATTATCTCTTCCTTCCTTAGTATACAATATACCCGGAAGGTTAGTATTCTGGCTAGCTTTTGTATAGTTATAGGCTTGGAAAACCTCCCTGTTAACTGCATTAGCCAGAAAGGTCTCCCAGTAGCCTACTTTAGCCTTCCGAATAGCATAAAAATAGGCATTACGGGCCGTTTTCCAGTCTTCTTTGCATTTCCGGTTTTTCCGAAATAGTCTTTGTGTACGGCTAAGGTCTTCCGTAAGTCTAGTAGCTCGGGGGTCCACCAAGGCTTAGACCGTTCACTAGGCCGTAGCCTAGGGATTGCCTCGATAGCTACTGCCTGTATAGCCTCTGTAATTAGTATAGCTATTCCATCTAGATCCCTTACTGAAATTAGGGTATCTAGTTGCTGATTTAGGGATGCCTGCTTTTCCTGTAATAAATAATTATACTTATTCCAGTTGGCTTTTTGTAATTGAATAAGGGGGCCTAGACTGGAATAGTAGGCTTGCTGTAGGTAGGATAGGCGCCCTAGCTTCAAAGGCGATTACCTGGTGATCGGACCCGGATGCCTCTAAGTACCTCCAGTTAGACCAGTTTAGTAGGTTAAAAGGAGTACTAAAGGCTAGGTCAATAATAGACCTAGACTTTAAGCCGGGCCTAAAATAGGTACCCCTTTAACCTCTTCTGGGTCCTGGATTAGGCTAGCCTTCTGGCTTGTTAGCCAGTTTACTAGCCTTTGTGCCTTAGTAGCCCTAATAGGGTCTACCGTTGGATTCCATAATGGGTGGTGTAGGTTGAAGTCCCCTATAATAAGTGTAGGCTTATTGCACCTATAGGGTAGGAGGAGCCTCTCAACTGTATAGGGGTTCTGGCTTGGTTGCCCGCTAGGCCGTTAGGCCGCTAGGCCGTTAGGCCCGCTAGGCCCGTTAGGCCCGCTAGGCCCGCTAGGCCCGTTAGGCCCGCTAGGCCCGTTAGGCCCTAGGCCGTTAGGCCCGCTAGGCCTTTAGGCGGCCCGTTAGGCCCGCTAGGCCTACTAGGTCCGCTAGGGCCCTCGTAGGCCTGTTCCTTTTCGTTGTAGAGGTTAATTAGGATAAATGGTTCAGTACCTAATATCTCTATAGCTTGGATATCTGGATCGGAAAATAGGTCGTATCGGGGATTATAAGCTAGCCTACTAGCCTTCCTAATATACGTTAAGACCCTAGGTCTAACTGTAATACTTAAAGGGCTAGTTGACTGTTGTGGTGTAATAATATAGTAAGACGGGTGTTGGAGCCCTATAAATGCTCCTTGAATTTTAGGGCAGTAGGGCTCTTGTAGAAGGATAATATCGGTACGTTGCTTACGCGTAGGCCTGTTGGAGTACCGATTGGTGTGCTAAATTATGCCTCCGTGCGTTATGCTGGATAAGCCTAAGATAGCACTTTTCTGGGCTATTTCGACTTATAGTCTAATAGCCTAATAGATTCGCACTCGGTACTATTAGCCTTGTGCTTACCGTTACAGTTAGCACATACTAGTTCGAGGTGGTTGCAGGGCTCTGTAGCGTTGCAGCTAGTGCACTGGTGGGTCTTTGTATAGTGCCCTTTGGCGCATAGTGCGCAGCGGATTTTCTTATTGCAAAGGCTTGGGTCGTGCCCGTAGCCCTGACACCTAAAGCATTGGGTCTTTGGCGTATAGGCCTTATAGGCTACAACCTTGGCCCGAATTCCAGCTATAAATAGCCCATTTTTAAGGCTATAGCTAGCCTCTTGTTCTGTAGGGACGGCAAAAACAATAGACCCAGCGGCCTTACCTAGGCTAGGCTTTTTAAGCCAGCGGGGCTGGCCCCTAACCGTAACTGGGTTAAAGGTCTCGATTTCCGACTTAGTAATTTCAAGGATATCGGTCTCCGTAAGAATAGGTACCCCGTGTGCTACTAGCTTTATCCAGCTAATAGGGGTCTCTATTGCCTCAACCGGATAAGTATTAAATAGCCCTATCCAGGCCTGTTTTTTTTCTAGCAGTTGGGCTGCTGTATAGGGCTCTTTTGTGTAATAACTAGGTTGCCCCTAGCCGATAGCTCGATGCTAGCTACGGCTATAGCCCCTAAGGTCTTATTTAGTGCATTCCGTAGCGTTAGTGCGGGTACTTGGGGTCTGTTTTCTGTAGGTCCCTGAGGCTCCTTCCGGAGTTTTAGGATTACTTGTAAGCCTTCCTTTGTAGGGCGTTTGGGCCCGTTGGTTCTGCTAGGCCTGTTAGGCCCCCAGGCCCGTTGGGCCCTCTAGGCCCGTTAGGCCGTTAGGCCCGTTAGGCCCGCTAGGCCCGCTAGGCCCGTTAGGCCTGCTAGGCCCGTTAGGCCCGCTAGGCCCGCTAGGCCCGTTAAGGCCCTTGGGTCCTCGGCCCCTTGGTGGAACGACCGCCCAGGCGCTATTCTGGAGACCTTTAGGTATAGGTGTTTGGGCTGCCTCGCTATAGCTCTTCGGGCCCCTTGGAAACGCATTTTGTAGTGTATTTATAAGGGGTTCGAAGAGGCTATATGGCATCTTCGATACTGTACTTTGTATAAGTATAGTAGCCTGTTGGATTTGTAGGGCTAGGTCTTGGCCCGTTTTGGTCGGTTGTTATAGGCCTAGATATCCCCTTTTTAGCTAATTTAGGTAGCCTTTCAGGAGACTCTAGGTCTGCGTGGGTTCGTTTTCGTTGTTGTAGTATAAGGGGGTTTCGGGGGTTTCTGGTTGGATAGGGGCTTCCGTATCCTCTAGGTCTTCCATATCGGTATCTGTAGGTTGACCTAGGGATATAAGTTCGATTTCGTCTTCGTTTGTTGTATTTTCTTCGTTTTCTGGAGTTATATTAATATTTGTAGTATTTTCCTGACTTTCCTGATTTTCCTGATTTTTTTCCTGAATTTCCCTGTATAGGGTAGGCTGAGCCTGATTTTCCTGATTTTTCCTGATTTTTCTGGTATAGGGTAGGCTGGGCTAAGACCGGGCCTGTAGCTGGGCCTATAGTCGGGTGGGGGTTGGGTGGGTTGGGTGGGGTGGGGTTGGGTGACGGGGCAGTCCCGTCGGGCGGGGTCGGATGGGTCTTATTGGGTAGGGGGGTCTCGTTGGGTGGGTCGGCACGCGCGGGGTTGCGTTTCTGGCGGCTCCTTCCTCCCAGTTGAAGGCATCTTTGACCCCCTGCACGCGCGCAATCGGCTGCGGCGCTGTACGAGGATCGTAATGTCCATTGAGGGGAATTGCAATTTGGCTTTTATTGTGGTTTCAATCGGGTGGGCGCGTGGTGTTGATCGCTGGGAGTTACATTAGCTACCGTTTTCCCGTGGTTAAATTGGACCCCTTGGTCCGTTGCTTGGGCTGTAAGCCTAGTTACAATACCTTCTAGCGCCCGGCAGTTCTTATAGGCAGATCTAGACGATACCGTTAGGCTAAAGTCATCAATATAGGATAACTGGAAGGCCTTATCCGCTATAATATCCCTAATATAAATTAGGAATAAGATAGGGCTTATAGGCGATCCTTGCGGTATTCCTATAGCTATTTCGACTAGTTGGTGGATTTGGCCGTCGAAGGCTAGTTGGATCGATCGGCCTGATAGGAACGATGTAACCCAGCTAATTAGGCCTTTGGGAGGTCTAGCCTTCGTAAAACCCCTATAAGCTTAGTCTTTGATACGTGATCGAAGGCGCCTTTAATATCAAGGAATAATGTAGTAGTAATAGTACTACTAGCCTTTTTCCTTAATAGGCGCTGTAATTCGATATAGTGGGTCAGTAATAGGGCTGTATCTATTGTAGACCTTTGTTTCCGCCCGCCTAGTTGTGTAGGGCCTAATAGGTCTGTAGTATTGGCTAGGTAGCTTAATCGCGTAGCGAATAGTTTTTCTAGGACTTTGCCTAGGCAATTTAGTAAGGCTATTACCCTGTAAGACTTAGGCTTCCTATAGTCTCGGTTGCCTTGCTTAGGGAGGATAATGCCTATACTTTGTCGCCATAGCTTAGGGTGGTAGCCTTCTGTAAATAAAGCGGTATAGGCCTTGTAGAGGAATTTAGGAATAACCTTATAAGTCTGCTGGATAAGGGGGAAACCGATAGTATTGGGCCCTGGGGCTTTTTTATTCGAAGACGAATTAATAGCCTCTTTAACCTCTTTCCAAGCTAGGTTAGGCCACTCCCACCTTTCTCTACTAGCCTGTTTTATAGTAGGCCTCCTACTAGGCCTACTAGGCCCGTTAGGCCGTTAGGCCCGCTAGTCCGCTAGGCCCGCTAGGCCCGCTAGGCCCGCTAGGCCCGCTAGGCCGCTAGGCCCGCTAGCCCAGGCCTACTAGGTCCGTTAGGTCCGTTAGGCCCGTTAGGCCCTGTTGGAAATAGGGTTGTAAGAAAGGCATCGCATTTTTCCTGGAAGGTATTTGCTATTATATCTCTTCCTTCCTTAGTATACAATATACCCGGAAGGTTAGTATTCTGGCTAGCTTTTGTATAGTTATAGGCTTGGAAAACCTTCCTGTTAACTGCATTAGCCAGAAAGGTCTCCCAGTAGCCTACTTTAGCCTTCCGAATAGCATAAAAATAGGCATTACGGGCCGTTTTCCAGTCTTCTTTGCATTTCCGGTTTTTCCGAAATAGTCTTTGTGTACGGCTAAGGGTCTTCCGTAAGTCTAGTAGCTCGGGGGTCCACTAAGGCTTAGACCGTTTACTAGGCCGTAGCCTAGGGATTTTTTTTTTTTTCATTACGCGCATGCAGCCCTAGGGGCTATGGCGCGGCGGCCTATAGGTCCCATAGGGCCTAGAAGACCTAATAGGCCTACTAGACCCTTAGGGTCCTAAGGGCACGCAGGAGCTAACTAGCTAACTAAACTAGCAGTAACGACTGGCTATTTATATTAAATCAGTAGAGCTTTCCCTCGCATTTCACGAATCTTAGTCCCTAGGCCTAGGCCTAGTACTATTCCTCTAGGTACCACTTTGCCGTACCGATATTAGTAGTAGTTAGGAACTCAAATAGAGCCTCCCTTCCTTGCCTAGTACTAAATAAAATCGGTAGGGTAAGCGGCTTACCCTGTAGGGCTTCCTTTAGGTCTTTCCGTTCCTTCCTATAACGTACGCATTGTAGCAATAGGTGGGTTACAGTCTGTTTTTGCCCGCACTTACAGGCGTCCGAGTCGATTTTTCCAATCTTTTTTTGGTAGGGCTTAAGGTATCCGATCCCTGTTTTTAGTTGTATATAGGCCGATTGGATAGGCCTAGGCAAATCGGGTAGACTAGGCTTATACGCAAACCTAGGTTTCCCAGTCCTTCGATAGTGGGCCCCTAGGCCCCTAGCCTTAGGGCCTCGGGCCTCCTCCCTAGCCCATAGCTCCTTCCACCCCCCTAGGGCTACTTCCTTTACCCTCCTCCGTAGATAGCTTAGGGAGGTATAGGGGGTACCTATACTAGGCCTAGTTAGGCCTCCTTTTGCTACCTGGTCTGCAATTTCATTCCCTATAATTCCAACGTGGCTAGGGCACCACGTTAGGGTTATAGCTACCTTCCGGTCCGCTAGGCTATTTACTA
>NW_024467512.1:0-11138 GCF_001625195.1 Drechmeria coniospora
GGAAAGCTCTACTGATTTAATATAAATAGCCAGTCGTTACTGCTAGTTTAGTTAGCTAGTTAGCTCCTGCGTGCCCTTAGGACCCTAAGGGTCTAGTAGGCCTATTAGGTCTTCTAGGCCCTATAGGACCTATAGGCCGCCGCGCCATAGCCCCTAGGGCTACATGCGCGTAATGAATGAAAAAAAAAAAAAAAATACCTTCTAGCGCCCGGCAGTTCTTATAGGCAGATCTAGACGATACCGTTAGGCTAAAGTCATCAATATAGGATAACTGAAAGGCCTTATCCGCTATAATATCCCTAATATAAATTAGGAATAAGATAGGGCTTATAGGCGATCCTTGCGGTATTCCTATAGCTATTTCGACTAGTTGGTGGATTTGGCCGTCGAAGGCTAGTTGGATCGATCGGCCTGATAGGAACGATATAAACCCAGCTAATTAGGGCCTTTGGGAGGTCTAGCCTTCGTAAAACCCTATAAGCTTAGCCTTTGATACGTGATCGAAGGCGCCTTTAATATCAAGAAATAATGTAGTAGTAATAGTACTACTAGCCTTTTTCCTTGATAGGCGCTGTAATTCGATATAGTGGGTCAGTAATAGGGCTGTATCTATTGCAGACCTTTGTTTCCGCCCGCCTAGTTGTGTAGGGCCTAATAGGTCTGTAGTATTGGCTAGGTAGCTTAATCGCGTAGCGAATAGTTTTTCTAGGACTTTGCCTAGGCAATTTAGTAAGGCTATTACCCTGTAAGACTTAGGCTTCCTATAGTCTCGGTTGCCTTGCTTAGGGAGGATAATGCCTATACTTTGTCGCCATAGCTTAGGGTGGTAGCCTTCTGTAAATAAAGCGTTATAGGCCTTGTAGAGGAATTTAGGAATAACCTTATAAGTCTGCTGGATAAGGGGGAAACCGATAGTATCGGGCCCTGGGGCTTTTTTATTCGAAGACGAATTAATAGCCTCTTTAACCTCTTTCCAAGCTAGGTTAGGCCACTCCCACCTTTCTCTACTAGCCTGTTTTATAGTAGGCCTCCTACTAGGCCCACTAGGCCCGTTAGGCCCGTTAGGCCCGCTAGGTCCGCTAGGCCCGCTAGGCCCGCTAGGCCCGCTAGGCCCGCTAGGCCCGCTAGGCCCGCTAGGCCCGCTAGGTCCGCTAGGTCCGCTAGGCCCGCTAGGCCCGCTAGGCCCACTAGGTCCGTTAGGTCCGTTAGGCCCGTTAGGCCCTGTTGGAAATAGGGTTGTAAGAAAGGCATCGCATTTTTCCTGGAAGGTATTTGCTATTATATCTCTTCCTTCCTTAGTATACAATATACCCGGAAGGTTAGTATTCTGGCTAGCTTTTGTATAGTTATAGGCTTGGAAAACCTCCCTGTTAACTGCATTAGCCAGAAAGGTCTCCCAGTAGCCTACTTTAGCCTTCCGAATAGCATAAAAATAGGCATTACGGGCCGTTTTCCAGTCTTCTTTGCATTTCCGGTTTTTCCGAAATAGTCTTTGTGTACGGCTAAGGGTCTTCCGTAAGTCTAGTAGCTCGGGGGTCCACCAAGGCTTAGACCGTTCACTAGGCCGTAGCCTAGGGATTGCCTCGATAGCTACTGCCTGTATAGCCTCTGTAATTAGTATAGCTATTCCATCTAGATCCCTTACTGAAATTAGGGTATCTAGTTGCTGATTTAGGGATGCCTGCTTTTCCTGTAATAAATAATTATACTTATTCCAGTTGGCCTTTTTGTAATTGAATAAGGGGGGCCTAGACTGGAATAGTAGGCTTGCTGTAGGTAGGATAGGCGCCCTAGCTTCAAAGGCGATTACCTGGTGATCGGACCCGGATGCCTCTAAGTACCTCCAGTTAGACCAGTTTAGTAGGTTAAAAGGAGTACTAAAGGCTAGGTCAATAATAGACCTAGACTTTAAGCCGGGCCTAAAATAGGTACCCCCTTTAACCTCTTCTGGGTCCTGGATTAGGCTAGCCTTCTGGCTTGTTAGCCAGTTTACTAGCCTTTGTGCCTTAGTAGCCCTAATAGGGTCTACCGTTGGATTCCATAATGGGTGGTGTAGGTTGAAGTCCCCTATAATAAGTGTAGGCTTATTGCACCTATAGGGTAGGAGGAGCCTCTCAACTGTATAGGGGTTCTGGCTTGGTTGCCCGCTAGGCCTAGGCCCGTTAGGCCCGCTAGGCCCGTTAGGCCCGCTAGGCCCGTTAGGCCCGCTAGGCCCGCTAGGCCCGTTAGGCCCGCTAGGCCCGTTAGGCCCGCTCGGCCCGTTAGGCCCGCTAGGCCTGTTAGGCGCTCTAGGCCCGTTAGGCCCGCTAGGCCTACTAGGTCCGCTAGGGCCCTCGTAGGCCTGTTCCTTTTCGTTGTAGAGGTTAATTAGGATAAATGGTTCAGTACCTAATATCTCTATAGCTTGGATATCTGGATCGGAAAATAGGTCGTATCGGGGATTATAAGCTAGCCTACTAGCCTTCCTAATATACGTTAAGACCCTAGGTCTAACTGTAATACTTAAAGGGCTAGTTGACTGTTGTGGTGTAATAATATAGTAAGACGGGTGTTGGAGCCCTATAAATGCTCCTTGAATTTTAGGGCAGTAGGGCTCTTGTAGAAGGATAATATCGGTACGTTGCTTACGCGTAGGCCTGTTGGAGTACCGATTGGTGTGCTAAATTATGCCTCCGTGCGTTATGCTGGATAAGCCTAAGATAGCACTTTTCTGGGCTATTTCGACTTATAGTCTAATAGCCTAATAGATTTCGCACTCGGTACTATTAGCCTTGTGCTTACCGTTACAGTTAGCACATACTAGTTCGAGGTGGTTGCAGGGCTCTGTAGCGTTGCAGCTAGTGCACTGGTGGGTCTTTGTATAGTGCCCTTTGGCGCATAGTGCGCAGCGGATTTTCTTATTGCAAAGGCTTGGGTCGTGCCCGTAGCCCTGACACCTAAAGCATTGGGTCTTTGGCGTATAGGCCTTATAGGCTACAACCTTGGCCCGAATTCCAGCTATAAATAGCCCATTTTTAAGGCTATAGCTAGCCTCTTGTTCTGTAGGGACGGCAAAAACAATAGACCCAGCGGCCTTACCTAGGCTAGGCTTTTTAAGCCAGCGGGGCTGGCCCCTAACCGTAACTGGGTTAAAGGTCTCGATTTCCGACTTAGTAATTTCAAGGATATCGGTCTCCGTAAGAATAGGTACCCCGTGTGCTACTAGCTTTATCCAGCTAATAGGGGTCTCTATTGCCTCAACCGGATAAGTATTAAATAGCCCTATCCAGGCCTGTTTTTTTTCTAGCAGTTGGGCTGCTGTATAGGGCTCTTTTGTTGTAATAACTAGGTTGCCCCTAGCCGATAGCTCGATGCTAGCTACGGCTATAGCCCCTAAGGTCTTATTTAGTGCATTCCGTAGCGTTAGTGCGGGTACTTGGGGTCTGTTTTCTGTAGGTCCCTGAGGCTCCTTCCGGAGTTTTAGGATTACTTGTAAGCCTTCCTTTGTAGGGCGTTTGGGCCCGTTGGTTCTGCTAGGCCTGTTAGGCCCCCCAGGCCCGTTGGGCCCTCTAGGCCCGTTAGGCCCGTTAGGCCCGTTAGGCCCGCTAGGCCCGCTAGGCCCGTTAGGCCTGCTAGGCCCGTTAGGCCCGCTAGGCCCGCTAGGCCCGTTAAGGCCCTTGGGTCCTCGGCCCCTTGGTGGAACGACCGCCCAGGCGCTATTCTGGAGACCTTTAGGTATAGGTGTTTGGGCTGCCTCGCTATAGCTCTTCGGGCCCCTTGGAAACGCATTTTGTAGTGTATTTATAAGGGGTTCGAAGAGGCTATATGGCATCTTCGATACTGTACTTTGTATAAGTATAGTAGCCTGTTGGATTTGTAGGGCTAGGTCTTGGCCCTCGTTTTGGTCGGTTGTTATAGGCCTAGATATCCCCTTTTTAGCTAATTTAGGTAGCCTTTCAGGAGACTCTAGGTCTGCGTGGGTTCGTTTTCGTTGTTGTAGTATAAGGGGGGTTTCGGGGGTTTCTGGTTGGATAGGGGCTTCCGTATCCTCTAGGTCTTCCATATCGGTATCTGTAGGTTGACCTAGGGATATAAGTTCGATTTCGTCTTCGTTTGTTGTATTTTCTTCGTTTTCTGGAGTTATATTAATATTTGTAGTATTTTCCTGACTTTCCTGATTTTCCTGATTTTTTTCCTGAATTTCCCTGTATAGGGTAGGCTGAGCCTGATTTTCCTGATTTTTTTCCTGATTTTTCTGGTATAGGGTAGGCTGGGCTAAGACCGGGCCTGTAGCTGGGCCTATAGTCGGGTGGGTTGGGTAGGTTGGGTGGGTCTCGTTGGGTGCAATTGGGTGGGTCTCGTTGGGTGCAATTGGGCAGGTCCCGTCGGGCGGGGTCGGATGGGTCTTATTGGGTAGGATCGGGTGGGTCTCGTTGGGTGGGGTCGGCACGCGCGGGGTTGCGTTTCTGGCGGCTCTCTTCCTCCCAGTTGAAGGCATCTTTGACCCCCGACTGCACGCGCGCAATCGGCTGCGCGCGGCTGTAACTCGAGGATCGTAATGTCCCAATTGAGGGGAATTGAA
The DNA here is from genome assembly GCF_001625195.1 of Drechmeria coniospora. NCBI lineage: Eukaryota > Fungi > Ascomycota > Sordariomycetes > Hypocreales > Ophiocordycipitaceae > Drechmeria > Drechmeria coniospora. The sequence goes on from NW_024467512.1 coordinate 4,562, forward strand.
AGAACTGCAATTTGGCTATTTTATTGTGGTTTCAATCGATCGGGTGGGCGCGTGGTGTTGATCGCTGGGAGTTACATTAGCTACCGTTTTCCCGTGGTTAAATTGGACCCCTTGGTCCGTTGCTTGGGCTGTAAGCCTAGTTACAATACCTTCTAGCGCCCGGCAGTTCTTATAGGCAGATCTAGACGATACCGTTAGGCTAAAGTCATCAATATAGGATAACTGGAAGGCCTTATCCGCTATAATATCCCTAATATAAATTAGGAATAAGATAGGGCTTATAGGCGATCCTTGCGGTATTCCTATAGCTATTTCGACTAGTTGGTGGATTTGGCCGTCGAAGGCTAGTTGGATCGATCGGCCTGATAGGAACGATGTAACCCAGCTAATTAGGGCCTTTGGGAGGTCTAGCCTTCGTAAAACCCCTATAAGCTTAGTCTTTGATACGTGATCGAAGGCGCCTTTAATATCAAGGAATAATGTAGTAGTAATAGTACTACTAGCCTTTTTCCTTAATAGGCGCTGTAATTCGATATAGTGGGTCAGTAATAGGGCTGTATCTATTGTAGACCTTTGTTTCCGCCCGCCTAGTTGTGTAGGGCCTAATAGGTCTGTAGTATTGGCTAGGTAGCTTAATCGCGTAGCGAATAGTTTTTCTAGGACTTTGCCTAGGCAATTTAGTAAGGCTATTACCCTGTAAGACTTAGGCTTCCTATAGTCTCGGTTGCCTTGCTTAGGGAGGATAATGCCTATACTTTGTCGCCATAGCTTAGGGTGGTAGCCTTCTGTAAATAAAGCGGTATAGGCCTTGTAGAGGAATTTAGGAATAACCTTATAAGTCTGCTGGATAAGGGGGAAACCGATAGTATTGGGCCCTGGGGCTTTTTTATTCGAAGACGAATTAATAGCCTCTTTAACCTCTTTCCAAGCTAGGTTAGGCCACTCCCACCTTTCTCTACTAGCCTGTTTTATAGTAGGCCTCCTACTAGGCCTACTAGGCCCGTTAGGCCCGTTAGGCCCGCTAGGTCCGCTAGGCCCGCTAGGCCCGCTAGGCCCGCTAGGCCCGCTAGGCCCGCTAGGCCCGCTAGGCCCACTAGGCCTACTAGGTCCGTTAGGTCCGTTAGGCCCGTTAGGCCCTGTTGGAAATAGGGTTGTAAGAAAGGCATCGCATTTTTCCTGGAAGGTATTTGCTATTATATCTCTTCCTTCCTTAGTATACAATATACCCGGAAGGTTAGTATTCTGGCTAGCTTTTGTATAGTTATAGGCTTGGAAAACCTTCCTGTTAACTGCATTAGCCAGAAAGGTCTCCCAGTAGCCTACTTTAGCCTTCCGAATAGCATAAAAATAGGCATTACGGGCCGTTTTCCAGTCTTCTTTGCATTTCCGGTTTTTCCGAAATAGTCTTTGTGTACGGCTAAGGGTCTTCCGTAAGTCTAGTAGCTCGGGGGTCCACTAAGGCTTAGACCGTTTACTAGGCCGTAGCCTAGGGATTTTTTTTTTTTTTCATTACGCGCATGCAGCCCTAGGGGCTATGGCGCGGCGGCCTATAGGTCCCATAGGGCCTAGAAGACCTAATAGGCCTACTAGACCCTTAGGGTCCTAAGGGCACGCAGGAGCTAACTAGCTAACTAAACTAGCAGTAACGACTGGCTATTTATATTAAATCAGTAGAGCTTTCCCTCGCATTTCACGAATCTTAGTCCCTAGGCCTAGGCCTAGTACTATTCCTCTAGGTACCACTTTGCCGTACCGATATTAGTAGTAGTTAGGAACTCAAATAGAGCCTCCCTTCCTTGCCTAGTACTAAATAAAATCGGTAGGGTAAGCGGCTTACCCTGTAGGGCTTCCTTTAGGTCTTTCCGTTCCTTCCTATAACGTACGCATTGTAGCAATAGGTGGGTTACAGTCTGTTTTTGCCCGCACTTACAGGCGTCCGAGTCGATTTTTCCAATCTTTTTTTGGTAGGGCTTAAGGTATCCGATCCCTGTTTTTAGTTGTATATAGGCCGATTGGATAGGCCTAGGCAAATCGGGTAGACTAGGCTTATACGCAAACCTAGGTTTCCCAGTCCTTCGATAGTGGGCCCCTAGGCCCCTAGCCTTAGGGCCTCGGGCCTCCTCCCTAGCCCATAGCTCCTTCCACCCCCCTAGGGCTACTTCCTTTACCCTCCTCCGTAGATAGCTTAGGGAGGTATAGGGGGTACCTATACTAGGCCTAGTTAGGCCTCCTTTTGCTACCTGGTCTGCAATTTCATTCCCTATAATTCCAACGTGGCTAGGGCACCACGTTAGGGTTATAGCTACCTTCCGGTCCGCTAGGCTATTTACTAGCTGCCTTGCCTTATAGGCTAGGTCGCTATAGCCTACGGTTACCTTCTGAATAGCTGCTTGGCTATCTATAAAAAGATAGGCTTCTTGCGGTAGAGGGTTTCGTTGGGATAAGGCCTTTAGGGCCCTCGTTATACCAATTAGCTCGGCATCAACTACTTCGATCCTAGGGCCTAGGTTATAGGCCTTTGCCCCTAGGGCCCGGCCTGTAGGGTCCGTTTCGTAGTAGGCGCACGAGTTCGTTGTTTGACCCCTAATAGTCCCTTGTGACCCGTCTGTATAGGGATTGCCTCTATAGCTACTGCCTGTATAGCTTCTGTAATTAGTATAGCTATTCCATTTAGATCCCTTACTGAAATTAGGGTATCTAGTTGCTGATTTAGGGATGCCTGCTTTTCCTGTAATAAACAGTTATACTTATTCCAGTTGGCCTTCTTGTAATTAAATAGGGGGGGCCTAGACTGGAATAGTAGGCTTTCTGTAGGTAGGATAGGCGTCCTAGCTTTAAAGGCGATTACTTGGTGATTGGACCCGGATGCCTCTAAGTACCTCTATTTAGACCAGTTTAGTAAGTTAAAAGGGGTACTAAAGGCTAGGTCAATAATAAACCTAGACTTTAAGCCGGGCCTAAAATAGGTACCCCCTTTAACCTCTTCTGGGTCCTAGATTAGGCTAGCCTTCTGGCTTGTTAGCCAGTTTACTAGCCTTTGTGCCTTAGTAGCCCTAATAGGGTCTACCGTTGGATTCCATAATGGGTGGTGTAGGTTGAAGTCCCCTATAATAAGTGTAGGCTTATTGCACCTATAGGGTAGGAGGAGCCTCTCGACTGTATAGGGGTTCTGGCTTGGTTGCCCGCTAGGCCTAGGCCCGTTAGGCCCGCTAGGCCCGTTAGGCCCGCTAGGCCCGTTAGGCCCGCTAGGCCTGTTAGGCGCTCTAGGCCCGTTAGGCCCGCTAGGCCCGTTAGGCCCGCTAGGCCTGTTAGGCGCTCTAGGCCCGTTAGGCCCGCTAGGCCCGTTAGGCCCGCTAGGCCTGTTAGGCGCGCTAGGCCTGTTAAGCCCGCTAGGCCTACTAGGTCCGCTAGGGCCCTCGTAGGCCTGTTCCTTTTCGTTGTAGAGGTTAATTAGGATAAATGGTTCAGTACCTAATATCTCTATAGCTTGGATATCTGGATCGGAAAATAAGTTGTATCGGGGATTATAAGCTAGCCTACTAGCCTTCCTAATATACGTTAAGACCCTAGGTCTAACTGTAATACTTAAAGGGCTAGTTGACTGTTGTGGTGTAATAATATAGTAAGAGGGGTGTTGGAGCCCTATAAATGCTCCTTGAATTTTAGGGCAGTAGGGCTCTTGTAGAAGGATAATATCGGTACGTTGCTCGTAGGCCTGTTGGAGTACCGATTGGTGTGCTAAATTATGCCTCCGTGCGTTATGCTGGATAAGCCAAAGATAGTACTTTTCTGGGCTATTTCGACTTATAGTCTAATAGCCTGATAGATTTCGCACTCGGTACTATTAGCCTTGTGCTTACCGTTACAGTTAGCATATACTAGTTCGAGGTGGTTGTAGGGCTCTGTAGCGTTGCAGCTAGTGCACTGATGGGTCTTTGTATAGTGCCCTTTAGCGTATAGTGCGCAGCGGATTTTCTTATTGCAAAGGCTTGGGTTGTGCCTGTAGCCCTGATACCTAAAGCATTGAGTCTTGGGCGTATAGGCCTTATAGGCTACAACCTTGGCCCGAATTCCAGCTATAAATAGCCTATTTTTAAGGCTATAGCTAGCCTCTTGTTCTATAGGGACGGCAAAAACAATAGACCCAGCGGCCTTACCTAGGCTAGGCTTTTTAAGCCAGCGGGGCTGGCCCCTAACCGTAACTGGGTTAAAGGTCTCGATTTCCGACTTAGTAATTTCAAGGATATCGGTCTCCGTAAGAATAGGTACCCCGTGTGCTACTAGCTTTATCCAGCTAATAGGGGTCTCTATTGCCTTAACCGGATAAGTATTAAATAGCCCTATCTAGGCCTGTTTTTTTTCTAGTAGTTGGGCTGCTGTATAGGGCTCTTTTGTTGTAATAACTAGGTTGCCCCTAGCCGATAGCTCGATGCTAGCTACGGCTATAGCCCCTAGGGTCTTATTTAGTGCATTCCGTAGCGTTAATGCGGGTACTTGGGGTTTGTTTTCTGTAGGTCCCTTAGGCTCCTTTCGGAGTTTTAGGATAACTTGTAAGCCTTCCTTTGTAGGGCGTTTGGGCCCGTTGGTTCTGCTAGGCCTGTTAGGCCCACTAGGCCCGTTGGGCCCTCTAGGCCCGTTAGGCCCGTTGGGCCCGTTAGGCCCGCTAGGCCCGTTAGGCCCACTAGGCCTAGTAGGCCCGTTAGGCCCGCTAGGCCCGTTAGGCCTGCTAGGCCCGTTAGGCCCGCTAGGCCCGCTAGGCCTGCTAGGCCCGTTAGAGCCTTTGGGTCCTCGGCCCCTTGGTGGGACAACCGCCCAGGCGCTGTTCTGGAGACCTGTAGGTATATGTGTTTGGGCTGCCTTGCTATAGCTCTTCGGGCCCCTTGGAAATGCATTTTGTAGTGTATTTATAAGGGGTTCGAAGAGGCTATATGGCATCTTCGATACTGCACTTTGTATAAGTATAGTAGCCTATTGGATTTGTAGGGCTAGGTCTTAGCCCTCGTTTTGTTCGGTTATTATAGGCCTAGATATCCCCTTTTTAGCTAATTTAGGTAGCCTTTCAGGAGACTCTAAGTCTGCGTAGGTTCGTTTTCGTTATTGTAGTATAAGGGGGGTTTCGGGGGTTTCTGGTTGGATAGGGGCTTCCGTATCCTCTAGGTCTTCCATATCGGTATCTATAGGTTGACCTAGGGATATAAGGTCGATTTCGTCTTCGTTTGTTGTATTTTCTTCGTTTTCTAGAGTTATATTAATATTTATAGTATTTTCCTGACTTTCCTAATTTTCCTGATTTTTTTCCTGAATTTCCCTATATAGGGTAGGCTAAGCCTGATTTTCCTGATTTTTTTCCTGATTTTTCTGGTATAGGGTAGGCTGGGCTAGGACCGGGCCTGTAGCCGGGCCTATAGTCGGGTGGGTTGGGTAGGTTGGGTAGGTCTCGATAGGTGCAATCGGGTGGGTCTCGTTGGGTTGCAATTGGGTGGGTCTCGTTGGGTGCAATTGGGTGGGTCTCGTTAGGTGCAATTGGGCAGGTCCTATCGGGCGGGTCGGATGGGTCTTATTGGGTAGGATCGGGTAGGTCTCATTGGGTGGGGTCAGCACGCGCGGGGTTGCGTTTCTGGCGGCCCTCTTCCTCCCAGTTGAAGGTATCTTTGACCCCCGACTGTATGCGCGCAATCGGCTGCGCGCGGCTGTAACTCGAGGATCGTAATGTCCCAATTAAGGGGAATTAAAAGAACTATAATTTGGCTATTTTATTGTGGTTTTAATCGATCGGGTGGGCCGCGTGGTGTTAATAGTGATCCAATTCTACTAGGGTAGATTGGACTACCTTTAGTTATAATTAGTTATACCTAGGATTTTGTAATTAGTCGGAAGGTTATAAAACTTAGACCGATTATTTACTAAATAGTAGGTTAAGCTAGTATTGTAGAGTAAGGCCTATATAGTATATATTAGCGTTAGTAACGTTATATAGTATATTAATATTACCTAAGTTAGGTAATATTTCTAATTCTCTGTACAGTTAGAATTAGTATTTAATTCCTAGTAGGAATAAGATAAATCTATATAGCTAGCGGCTAGACTATAGTTACTAACTAGGAAACTACTAGTTTCGATTTTCTTCTAGAAGGTTAACTATAAGGTATTATAGACCTAAGGTATTTATTTTAAGTCCTAAGGCTCGGGAAGACTAAATAGTATTGTATTATATAGTAACCTATTGTAGAAAAATAGGCTTAACTATTGCAAGGTATTAGTTAGCTTAATCTAGTAGATCGATTGTTACTTTAGTTAGTTATAGCCTAGTAAGTTAACTGTTAAATTTAGTATTAAATACCTTAAGTATTCCTTTGTACTCCTTAAATATAAGGGTATAGTAAGCATTATTATTAGGTTAAAGCGTTTAGCTTTATAACCTTTAGAGTATTATTTTTTAATAATAGGAAAACCTTAGTTAGGTTTTTAATCTATATAATAAATACTAAGGTTTCTTCCGTATAGCTATCCTGTAATAGTATAAGTAAATAGGCTTAATTTCTGCTTAAGAAGTTAGATATAATTAAAGGTTTATTTA
>NW_024467513.1:0-15922 GCF_001625195.1 Drechmeria coniospora
GCTAGGCCCACTAGGTCCGTTAGGTCCGTTAGGCCGTTAGGCCCTGTTGGAAATAGGGTTGTAAGAAAGGCATCGCATTTTTCCTGGAAGGTATTTGCTATTATATCTCTTCCTTCCTTAGTATACAATATACCCGGAAGGTTAGTATTCTGGCTAGCTTTTGTATAGTTATAGGCTTGGAAAACCTCCCTGTTAACTGCATTAGCCAGAAAGGTCTCCCAGTAGCCTACTTTAGCCTTCCGAATAGCATAAAAATAGGCATTACGGGCCGTTTTCCAGTCTTCTTTTGCATTTCCGGTTTTTCCGAAATAGTCTTTGTGTACGGCTAAGGGTCTTCCGTAAGTCTAGTAGCTCGGGGGTCCACCAAGGCTTAGACCGTTCACTAGGCCGTAGCCTAGGGATTGCCTCGATAGCTACTGCCTGTATACCTCTGTAATTAGTATAGCTATTCCATCTAGATCCCTTACTGAAATTAGGGTATCTAGTTGCTGATTTAGGGATGCCTGCTTTTCCTGTAATAAATAATTATACTTATTCCAGTTGGCCTTTTTGTAATTGAATAAGGGGGCCTAGACTGGAATAGTAGGCTTGCTGTAGGTAGGATAGGCGCCCTAGCTTCAAAGGCGATTACCTGGTGATCGGACCCGGATGCCTCTAAGTACCTCCAGTTAGACCAGTTTAGTAGGTTAAAAGGAGTACTAAAGGCTAGGTCAATAATAGACCTAGAACCGGGCCTAAAATAGGTACCCCTTTAACCTCTTCTGGGTCCTGGATTAGGCTAGCCTTCTGGCTTGTTAGCCAGTTTACTAGCCTTTGTGCCTTAGTAGCCCTAATAGGGTCTACCGTTGGATTCCATAATGGGGGTGTAGGTTGAAGTCCCCTATAATAAGTGTAGGCTTATTGCACCTATAGGGTAGGAGGAGCCTCTCAACTGTATAGGGGTTCTGGCTTGGTTGCCCGCTAGGCCTAGGCCCGTTAGGCCCCTAGGCCCGTTAGGCCCGTAGGCCGTTAGGCCCGGCCGCTAGGCCGTTAGGCCCGTTAGGCCGCTCGGCCCGTTAGGCCCGCTAGGCCTGTTAGGCGCTCTAGGCCCGTTAGGCCGCTAGGCCTACTAGGTCCGCTAGGGCCCTCGTAGGCCTGTTCCTTTTCGTTGTAGAGGTTAATTAGGATAAATGGTTCAGTACCTAATATCTCTATAGCTTGGATATCTGGATCGGAAAATAGGTCGTATCGGGGATTATAAGCTAGCCTACTAGCCTTCCTAATATACGTTAAGACCCTAGGTCTAACTGTAATACTTAAAGGGCTAGTTGACTGTTGTGGTGTAATAATATAGTAAGACGGGTGTTGGAGCCCTATAAATGCTCCTTGAATTTTAGGGCAGTAGGGCTCTTGTAGAAGGATAATATCGGTACGTTGCTTACGCGTAGGCCTGTTGGAGTACCGATTGGTGTGCTAAATTATGCCTCCGTGCGTTATGCTGGATAAGCCTAAGATAGCACTTTTCTGGGCTATTTCGACTTATAGTCTAATAGCCTAATAGATTTCGCACTCGGTACTATTAGCCTTGTGCTTACCGTTACAGTTAGCACATACTAGTTCGAGTGGTTGCAGGGCTCTGTAGCGTTGCAGCTAGTGCACTGGTGGGTCTTTGTATAGTGCCCTTTGGCGCATAGTGCGCAGCGGATTTTCTTATTGCAAAGGCTTGGGTCGTGCCCGTAGCCCTGACACCTAAAGCATTGGGTCTTTGGCGTATAGGCCTTATAGGCTACAACCTTGGCCCGAATTCCAGCTATAAATAGCCCATTTTTAAGGCTATAGCTAGCCTCTTGTTCTGTAGGGACGGCAAAAACAATAGACCCAGCGGCCTTACCTAGGCTAGGCTTTTTAAGCCAGCGGGGCTGGCCCCTAACCGTAACTGGGTTAAAGGTCTCGATTTCCGACTTAGTAATTTCAAGGATATCGGTCTCCGTAAGAATAGGTACCCCGTGTGCTACTAGCTTTATCCAGCTAATAGGGGTCTCTATTGCCTCAACCGGATAAGTATTAAATAGCCCTATCCAGGCCTGTTTTTTTTCTAGCAGTTGGGCTGCTGTATAGGGCTCTTTTGTTGTAATAACTAGGTTGCCCCTAGCCGATAGCTCGATGCTAGCTACGGCTATAGCCCCTAAGGTCTTATTTAGTGCATTCCGTAGCGTTAGTGCGGGTACTTGGGGTCTGTTTTCTGTAGGTCCCTGAGGCTCCTTCCGGAGTTTTAGGATTACTTGTAAGCCTTCCTTTGTAGGGCGTTTGGGCCCGTTGGTTCTGCTAGGCCTGTTAGGCCCCCAGGCCCGTTGGGCCCTCTAGGCCCGTTAGGCCCGTTAGGCCCGTTAGGCCCGCTAGGCCCGCTAGGCCCGTTAGGCCTGCTAGGCCCGTTAGGCCCGCTAGGCCCGCTAGGCCCGTTAAGGCCCTTGGGTCCTCGGCCCCTTGGTGGAACGACCGCCCAGGCGCTATTCTGGAGACCTTTAGGTATAGGTGTTTGGGCTGCCTCGCTATAGCTCTTCGGGCCCCTTGGAAACGCATTTTGTAGTGTATTTATAAGGGGTTCGAAGAGGCTATATGGCATCTTCGATACTGTACTTTGTATAAGTATAGTAGCCTGTTGGATTTGTAGGGCTAGGTCTTGGCCCTCGTTTTGGTCGGTTGTTATAGGCCTAGATATCCCCTTTTTAGCTAATTTAGGTAGCCTTTCAGGAGACTCTAGGTCTGCGTGGGTTCGTTTTCGTTGTTGTAGTATAAGGGGGGTTTCGGGGGTTTCTGGTTGGATAGGGGCTTCCGTATCCTCTAGGTCTTCCATATCGGTATCTGTAGGTTGACCTAGGGATATAAGTTCGATTTCGTCTTCGTTTGTTGTATTTTCTTCGTTTTCTGGAGTTATATTAATATTTGTAGTATTTTCCTGACTTTCCTGATTTTCCTGATTTTTTTCCTGAATTTCCCTGTATAGGGTAGGCTGAGCCTGATTTTCCTGATTTTTTTCCTGATTTTTCTGGTATAGGGTAGGCTGGGCTAAGACCGGGCCTGTAGCTGGGCCTATAGTCGGGTGGGTTGGGTAGGTTGGGTGGGTCTCGTTGGGTGCAATTGGGTGGGTCTCGTTGGGTGCAATTGGGCAGGTCCCGTCGGGCGGGGTCGGATGGGTCTTATTGGGTAGGATCGGGTGGGTCTCGTTGGGTGGGGTCGGCACGCGCGGGGTTGCGTTTCTGGCGGCTCTCTTCCTCCCAGTTGAAGGCATCTTTGACCCCCGACTGCACGCGCGCAATCGGCTGCGCGCGGCTGTAACTCGAGGATCGTAATGTCCCAATTGAGGGGAATTGAAAGAACTGCAATTTGGCTATTTTATTGTGGTTTCAATCGATCGGGTGGGCGCGTGGTGTTGATCGCTGGGAGTTACATTAGCTACCGTTTTCCCGTGGTTAAATTGGACCCCTTGGTCCGTTGCTTGGGCTGTAAGCCTAGTTACAATACCTTCTAGCGCCCGGCAGTTCTTATAGGCAGATCTAGACGATACCGTTAGGCTAAAGTCATCAATATAGGATAACTGGAAGGCCTTATCCGCTATAATATCCCTAATATAAATTAGGAATAAGATAGGGCTTATAGGCGATCCTTGCGGTATTCCTATAGCTATTTCGACTAGTTGGTGGATTTGGCCGTCGAAGGCTAGTTGGATCGATCGGCCTGATAGGAACGATGTAACCCAGCTAATTAGGGCCTTTGGGAGGTCTAGCCTTCGTAAAACCCCTATAAGCTTAGTCTTTGATACGTGATCGAAGGCGCCTTTAATATCAAGGAATAATGTAGTAGTAATAGTACTACTAGCCTTTTTCCTTAATAGGCGCTGTAATTCGATATAGTGGGTCAGTAATAGGGCTGTATCTATTGTAGACCTTTGTTTCCGCCCGCCTAGTTGTGTAGGGCCTAATAGGTCTGTAGTATTGGCTAGGTAGCTTAATCGCGTAGCGAATAGTTTTTCTAGGACTTTGCCTAGGCAATTTAGTAAGGCTATTACCCTGTAAGACTTAGGCTTCCTATAGTCTCGGTTGCCTTGCTTAGGGAGGATAATGCCTATACTTTGTCGCCATAGCTTAGGGTGGTAGCCTTCTGTAAATAAAGCGGTATAGGCCTTGTAGAGGAATTTAGGAATAACCTTATAAGTCTGCTGGATAAGGGGGAAACCGATAGTATTGGGCCCTGGGGCTTTTTTATTCGAAGACGAATTAATAGCCTCTTTAACCTCTTTCCAAGCTAGGTTAGGCCACTCCCACCTTTCTCTACTAGCCTGTTTTATAGTAGGCCTCCTACTAGGCCTACTAGGCCCGTTAGGCCCGTTAGGCCCGCTAGGTCCGCTAGGCCCGCTAGGCCCGCTAGGCCCGCTAGGCCCGCTAGGCCCGCTAGGCCCGCTAGGCCCACTAGGCCTACTAGGTCCGTTAGGTCCGTTAGGCCCGTTAGGCCCTGTTGGAAATAGGGTTGTAAGAAAGGCATCGCATTTTTCCTGGAAGGTATTTGCTATTATATCTCTTCCTTCCTTAGTATACAATATACCCGGAAGGTTAGTATTCTGGCTAGCTTTTGTATAGTTATAGGCTTGGAAAACCTTCCTGTTAACTGCATTAGCCAGAAAGGTCTCCCAGTAGCCTACTTTAGCCTTCCGAATAGCATAAAAATAGGCATTACGGGCCGTTTTCCAGTCTTCTTTGCATTTCCGGTTTTTCCGAAATAGTCTTTGTGTACGGCTAAGGGTCTTCCGTAAGTCTAGTAGCTCGGGGGTCCACTAAGGCTTAGACCGTTTACTAGGCCGTAGCCTAGGGATTTTTTTTTTTTTTCATTACGCGCATGCAGCCCTAGGGGCTATGGCGCGGCGGCCTATAGGTCCCATAGGGCCTAGAAGACCTAATAGGCCTACTAGACCCTTAGGGTCCTAAGGGCACGCAGGAGCTAACTAGCTAACTAAACTAGCAGTAACGACTGGCTATTTATATTAAATCAGTAGAGCTTTCCCTCGCATTTCACGAATCTTAGTCCCTAGGCCTAGGCCTAGTACTATTCCTCTAGGTACCACTTTGCCGTACCGATATTAGTAGTAGTTAGGAACTCAAATAGAGCCTCCCTTCCTTGCCTAGTACTAAATAAAATCGGTAGGGTAAGCGGCTTACCCTGTAGGGCTTCCTTTAGGTCTTTCCGTTCCTTCCTATAACGTACGCATTGTAGCAATAGGTGGGTTACAGTCTGTTTTTGCCCGCACTTACAGGCGTCCGAGTCGATTTTTCCAATCTTTTTTTGGTAGGGCTTAAGGTATCCGATCCCTGTTTTTAGTTGTATATAGGCCGATTGGATAGGCCTAGGCAAATCGGGTAGACTAGGCTTATACGCAAACCTAGGTTTCCCAGTCCTTCGATAGTGGGCCCCTAGGCCCCTAGCCTTAGGGCCTCGGGCCTCCTCCCTAGCCCATAGCTCCTTCCACCCCCCTAGGGCTACTTCCTTTACCCTCCTCCGTAGATAGCTTAGGGAGGTATAGGGGGTACCTATACTAGGCCTAGTTAGGCCTCCTTTTGCTACCTGGTCTGCAATTTCATTCCCTATAATTCCAACGTGGCTAGGGCACCACGTTAGGGTTATAGCTACCTTCCGGTCCGCTAGGCTATTTACTAGCTGCCTTGCCTTATAGGCTAGGTCGCTATAGCCTACGGTTACCTTCTGAATAGCTGCTTGGCTATCTATAAAAAGATAGGCTTCTTGCGGTAGAGGGTTTCGTTGGGATAAGGCCTTTAGGGCCCTCGTTATACCAATTAGCTCGGCATCAACTACTTCGATCCTAGGGCCTAGGTTATAGGCCTTTGCCCCTAGGGCCCGGCCTGTAGGGTCCGTTTCGTAGTAGGCGCACGAGTTCGTTGTTTGACCCCTAATAGTCCCTTGTGACCCGTCTGTATAGGGATTGCCTCTATAGCTACTGCCTGTATAGCTTCTGTAATTAGTATAGCTATTCCATTTAGATCCCTTACTGAAATTAGGGTATCTAGTTGCTGATTTAGGGATGCCTGCTTTTCCTGTAATAAACAGTTATACTTATTCCAGTTGGCCTTCTTGTAATTAAATAGGGGGGGCCTAGACTGGAATAGTAGGCTTTCTGTAGGTAGGATAGGCGTCCTAGCTTTAAAGGCGATTACTTGGTGATTGGACCCGGATGCCTCTAAGTACCTCTATTTAGACCAGTTTAGTAAGTTAAAAGGGGTACTAAAGGCTAGGTCAATAATAAACCTAGACTTTAAGCCGGGCCTAAAATAGGTACCCCCTTTAACCTCTTCTGGGTCCTAGATTAGGCTAGCCTTCTGGCTTGTTAGCCAGTTTACTAGCCTTTGTGCCTTAGTAGCCCTAATAGGGTCTACCGTTGGATTCCATAATGGGTGGTGTAGGTTGAAGTCCCCTATAATAAGTGTAGGCTTATTGCACCTATAGGGTAGGAGGAGCCTCTCGACTGTATAGGGGTTCTGGCTTGGTTGCCCGCTAGGCCTAGGCCCGTTAGGCCCGCTAGGCCCGTTAGGCCCGCTAGGCCCGTTAGGCCCGCTAGGCCTGTTAGGCGCTCTAGGCCCGTTAGGCCCGCTAGGCCCGTTAGGCCCGCTAGGCCTGTTAGGCGCTCTAGGCCCGTTAGGCCCGCTAGGCCCGTTAGGCCCGCTAGGCCTGTTAGGCGCGCTAGGCCTGTTAAGCCCGCTAGGCCTACTAGGTCCGCTAGGGCCCTCGTAGGCCTGTTCCTTTTCGTTGTAGAGGTTAATTAGGATAAATGGTTCAGTACCTAATATCTCTATAGCTTGGATATCTGGATCGGAAAATAAGTTGTATCGGGGATTATAAGCTAGCCTACTAGCCTTCCTAATATACGTTAAGACCCTAGGTCTAACTGTAATACTTAAAGGGCTAGTTGACTGTTGTGGTGTAATAATATAGTAAGAGGGGTGTTGGAGCCCTATAAATGCTCCTTGAATTTTAGGGCAGTAGGGCTCTTGTAGAAGGATAATATCGGTACGTTGCTCGTAGGCCTGTTGGAGTACCGATTGGTGTGCTAAATTATGCCTCCGTGCGTTATGCTGGATAAGCCAAAGATAGTACTTTTCTGGGCTATTTCGACTTATAGTCTAATAGCCTGATAGATTTCGCACTCGGTACTATTAGCCTTGTGCTTACCGTTACAGTTAGCATATACTAGTTCGAGGTGGTTGTAGGGCTCTGTAGCGTTGCAGCTAGTGCACTGATGGGTCTTTGTATAGTGCCCTTTAGCGTATAGTGCGCAGCGGATTTTCTTATTGCAAAGGCTTGGGTTGTGCCTGTAGCCCTGATACCTAAAGCATTGAGTCTTGGGCGTATAGGCCTTATAGGCTACAACCTTGGCCCGAATTCCAGCTATAAATAGCCTATTTTTAAGGCTATAGCTAGCCTCTTGTTCTATAGGGACGGCAAAAACAATAGACCCAGCGGCCTTACCTAGGCTAGGCTTTTTAAGCCAGCGGGGCTGGCCCCTAACCGTAACTGGGTTAAAGGTCTCGATTTCCGACTTAGTAATTTCAAGGATATCGGTCTCCGTAAGAATAGGTACCCCGTGTGCTACTAGCTTTATCCAGCTAATAGGGGTCTCTATTGCCTTAACCGGATAAGTATTAAATAGCCCTATCTAGGCCTGTTTTTTTTCTAGTAGTTGGGCTGCTGTATAGGGCTCTTTTGTTGTAATAACTAGGTTGCCCCTAGCCGATAGCTCGATGCTAGCTACGGCTATAGCCCCTAGGGTCTTATTTAGTGCATTCCGTAGCGTTAATGCGGGTACTTGGGGTTTGTTTTCTGTAGGTCCCTTAGGCTCCTTTCGGAGTTTTAGGATAACTTGTAAGCCTTCCTTTGTAGGGCGTTTGGGCCCGTTGGTTCTGCTAGGCCTGTTAGGCCCACTAGGCCCGTTGGGCCCTCTAGGCCCGTTAGGCCCGTTGGGCCCGTTAGGCCCGCTAGGCCCGTTAGGCCCACTAGGCCTAGTAGGCCCGTTAGGCCCGCTAGGCCCGTTAGGCCTGCTAGGCCCGTTAGGCCCGCTAGGCCCGCTAGGCCTGCTAGGCCCGTTAGAGCCTTTGGGTCCTCGGCCCCTTGGTGGGACAACCGCCCAGGCGCTGTTCTGGAGACCTGTAGGTATATGTGTTTGGGCTGCCTTGCTATAGCTCTTCGGGCCCCTTGGAAATGCATTTTGTAGTGTATTTATAAGGGGTTCGAAGAGGCTATATGGCATCTTCGATACTGCACTTTGTATAAGTATAGTAGCCTATTGGATTTGTAGGGCTAGGTCTTAGCCCTCGTTTTGTTCGGTTATTATAGGCCTAGATATCCCCTTTTTAGCTAATTTAGGTAGCCTTTCAGGAGACTCTAAGTCTGCGTAGGTTCGTTTTCGTTATTGTAGTATAAGGGGGGTTTCGGGGGTTTCTGGTTGGATAGGGGCTTCCGTATCCTCTAGGTCTTCCATATCGGTATCTATAGGTTGACCTAGGGATATAAGGTCGATTTCGTCTTCGTTTGTTGTATTTTCTTCGTTTTCTAGAGTTATATTAATATTTATAGTATTTTCCTGACTTTCCTAATTTTCCTGATTTTTTTCCTGAATTTCCCTATATAGGGTAGGCTAAGCCTGATTTTCCTGATTTTTTTCCTGATTTTTCTGGTATAGGGTAGGCTGGGCTAGGACCGGGCCTGTAGCCGGGCCTATAGTCGGGTGGGTTGGGTAGGTTGGGTAGGTCTCGATAGGTGCAATCGGGTGGGTCTCGTTGGGTGCAATTGGGTGGGTCTCGTTGGGTGCAATTGGGTGGGTCTCGTTAGGTGCAATTGGGCAGGTCCTATCGGGCGGGGTCGGATGGGTCTTATTGGGTAGGATCGGGTAGGTCTCATTGGGTGGGGTCAGCACGCGCGGGGTTGCGTTTCTGGCGGCCCTCTTCCTCCCAGTTGAAGGTATCTTTGACCCCCGACTGTATGCGCGCAATCGGCTGCGCGCGGCTGTAACTCGAGGATCGTAATGTCCCAATTAAGGGGAATTAAAAGAACTATAATTTGGCTATTTTATTGTGGTTTTAATCGATCGGGTGGGCGCGTGGTGTTAATAGTGATCCAATTCTACTAGGGTAGATTGGACTACCTTTAGTTATAATTAGTTATACCTAGGATTTTGTAATTAGTCGGAAGGTTATAAACTTAGACCGATTATTTACTAAATAGTAGGTTAAGCTAGTATTGTAGAGTAGGCCTATATAGTATATATTAGCGTTAGTAACGTTATATAGTATATTAATATTACCTAAGTTAGGTAATATTTCTAATTCTTCTGTACAGTTAGAATTAGTATTTAATTCCTAGTAGGAATAAGATAAATCTATATAGCTAGCGGCTAGACTATAGTTACTAACTAGGAAACTACTAGTTTCGATTTTCTTCTAGAAGGTTAACTATAAGGTATTATAGACCTAAGGTATTTATTTTAAGTCCTAAGGCTCGGGAAGACTAAATAGTATTGTATTATATAGTAACCTATTGTAGAAAAATAGGCTTAACTATTGCAAGGTATTAGTTAGCTTAATCTAGTAGATCGATTGTTACTTTAGTTAGTTATAGCCTAGTAAGTTAACTGTTAAATTTAGTATTAAATACCTTAAGTATTCCTTTGTACTCCTTAAATATAAGGGTATAGTAAGCATTATATAGGTTAAAGCGTTTAGCTTTATAACCTTTAGAGTATTATTTTTTTAATAATAGGAAAACCTTAGTTAGGTTTTTAATCTATATAATAAATACTAAGGTTTCTTCCGTATAGCTATCCTGTAATAGTATAAGTAAATAGGCTTAATTTCTGCTTAAGAAGTTAGATATAATTAAAGGTTTATTTAGAAAACTTTCTAGGTCTAGGGCTTAAAGTTAAATTAATAGGGATTACTCCTATAGTTTATAATTCTTAGTACCTTTAAGTTTTATATATTCTAGGAATTAATAGACTTTTTTATTTAACTTATAGCTAGAGTTAAAATCCTCTATCTTTATAATAATAATACTATTACTAAGATTGCTAAGAGTTAACTTCATTATATTTAGTTAATCTTATATCTATAGAACAATAGTATTAAGTTATTATATAAATTAAGTATATTATTGTAAAAGTTTATCGATTTACGTTTACTATACTAGTAGATATTTTTCGATTTCCGATAGGTTAGTTCCCTAACCTTAATTGGTAGGATTTATTTTCTAGTTAGTAACTAGATTCCGATTTTACCTTACCTACCTAGCTAGTAGTACTAATAATAGGTCTTCTACTAGTAGTACTAGTAGGAGTTAAAGCTATAGTTAAATAACCAATAGTTACTAGTAGTACTAGTAAATAACGTACTAATAGTACTAGCCGTTAGGGGAGCCGTTTAGTAACTAGGGATTACTAGTAGTACTAGTAGATAACGTACTAGTAGTACTAGTAGTTAGGGGAGCCGTTTAGTAACTAGGGATTACTAGTAGTACTAGTAGGTAACTTAGTAAGTTATAGAATTCGACTATAAGTTACTAGTAGTACTGGTATATAACTTAGTAAGTTATAGAGGTCGATTCGAAGGTTACTAGTAATATTGGTATATAACTTAGTAAGTTATAAAGGTCGATCTAAGATTACTAGTAGTACTAGTAGGTAGCTTAGTAAGCTATAGAGATCGATTTAGGGGGATTAATTATAGTCCTTCCGGGCTTATAACCTTTTGTAATTTAGGTACGTAAGAGGAGGGGTAGTAGAAGTATATCGTATAGATTAGGGAATTAATTAAGCTATTAGTAATAGCATAAGGGGAACTAGTTAGTAACTAGATAAGAGTATAAACTTAGTAGTACTAAATTATATAAATAAATACAATTATATTTTAAAAAAGAAAAACTATTCTAAGAGAATAGCTACTACCTTATATAGGTATAGAAGTATAGTAAAGACTATTCTAGCTTATTCTATAAGGTTTTAGCTTATTCTATAAGTAGGGTAAGTAATATTCTGGCTTATTCTAAGGAGTTCTAGTATATTCTATAAGTAGGGTATAGAATATTCTAGAATATTCTAGGATATTCTAGAGCATTCTATACTATACCTAATTAGGTAAGTATCTCTAACAATAGTTTAAAGAAATAGTATATTGTATACTATTAGTTAGCTCTATATACTTACTTATACTCTTAGTATAGTATAGTATATCTACTAGTAGTAGTACTTCTAATAGTTACTACTAGTAGTAGTAATAATAGGATAGTATCCTATTTAGGTAGTCTTACTAGTATAAATCCTAGTATTTTAATAATATATAGTTGCTATAGCGCCCTATAGGGTAGGCCCTTTTGGGTACTTACTAGCCTAGATAGGCCTAGGAAGGCGGCCCTAGCTAGGGTTATTCGGTTTTCGATATATAATCTAAACAATAGCTTTGAATCGAACCAAATACCTAGCTACCTAATAACGGGCTTTAGTATAATTACTATATTAGCTATTGTTACGCCTTCCGTTATAGGGGCTCTTTATATAGTAAAGTGGATTAGTTCCGTTTTCCCGTAGTCCCTATACTAGGCCCTAGTTAGGCTACTATGTACAGCCTAGTCTGCAATTTTATTCCCTATAATTCCAACGTAGCCAGGGTACTATATTAGGTTATAGCTACCTTCCGGTCCGCTAGGCTATTTACTAGCTGCCTTGCCTTATAGGCTAGGTCGCTATAGCCTATAGTTACCTTTTGGATAGCTACTTGGCTATCTATAAAAAGATAGGCTTCTTACAGTAGGGGGTTTCGTTAGGATAAGGCTTTTAGGGCCCTTATTATCCCAATTAGCTCGGCATTAACTACTTTAATCCTAGGACCT
Source organism: Drechmeria coniospora (assembly GCF_001625195.1). Taxonomy (NCBI): domain Eukaryota; kingdom Fungi; phylum Ascomycota; class Sordariomycetes; order Hypocreales; family Ophiocordycipitaceae; genus Drechmeria; species Drechmeria coniospora. Next base: position 11,917 of record NW_024467513.1, read on the forward strand.
AGGTTATAGGCCTTTGCCCCTAGGGCCCGGCCTGTAGGGTCCGTTTTGTAAAAGGCGTACGAGTTTGTTGTTTAACCCCTAATAGTCCCTTGTAACCCGTCTGTATAATAAATAATACAGTTATTAAATTCTAGGTCCCTTAGAAGGGTTTTGTATTCTAATTTAGCAGTCTCCTTAGGGCTTTGCGAAATACTTATAGAGGCCCTAGGCCCTAGGGCCTAGGGGGCTTGCTAGGCCGCTCTTTGTCTTCTTATCTCTATTGTATAGTAACCCTATTAGTATTAGTTTACGTCGGACCTAGAGAAGTATCGCTAGGCTATTAATAGTTAAGGGAGTCTATACTAATCCTAGCATAGTACCGGACTATACCACTTCGGATGCTTAATGCTATATTACTGCAGTAATTTACTAATATAACTACTTGATTTCTATAAACTAGTCGAGTAGTAGTTAACTAACGGTAGTATTTTCGCGCTATAGCCCCTAGGGCTGTATGCGCGTAATGAATAAAAAAAACAGTAGTATTTGTAACGATATTGTATATTGTACTCTCCTTCTAGCCTACTCTATACTCTTTATATATAATATATAGATTACTTATATATATAGCTTCCTTCTTTCTATACTTATTGTTTTTTTCTTCCTCCCTAGTTTAAAAATTCTATAGTCTTTATATATACTACCTTCCTATTAGTTAGTATTATAATATTATTTTTAAACTCTATTAGCCTACCCCTAAGATAATTATTCGGCTAAACCCTAAGTCTAATAGAATATTAGGCCCTACTAATTATACTACTTACTTAGCTATTACCTAAAGCCTTAACTTAATACTACTATTAGAATAACTAAGTAGTTTTACCTTAAGCTCTAACCTAGCTTTACTTAAAATTATTACCTTACTCTAAGTATACTTACAATAGCTTAAAGGAATAAGTAAAGCTTCCCCTACCTTTACCCTTAAACTAATACCTCCTACTACTATAGCTTCTACCGCCCGCCCTATACTATATTTAACCTTATTTAATAGTAACTTAGTCCTTTTCTCTTTTTAGTTACTAAAAATTAAAGCTAAAGTTAAATATAAAGGTACCTTTATTAATAATAATAAAGCCTAATTCTACTATATTTTCGGCTAACTAGGACTAAAACCTAAAAAGATCCTAGCTACTTAGTTAAAGTATAAGTAGAAAATAAATAAATTTAACTACTAAAAGATTATTTAGTAATTAAATATAATTTATAGTAACCTAAATTAAGCTAAGAAAGCCCTTAAGAAATTATTATAGCTTTACTAAACTATTATATCTATAAAGTTCCTTTTTATTTTTAAAAGTATATTACTTATCTTGCAATTTAGGTGCGCAAGAAGAGGGGTAGTGGAAGTATATCGCACGGACCAGGGAATTAATTAAGCTGTTAGTAACAGTATAAGGGGAACCAGTTAGTAACTGGGTAAAAGTGCAAACTTAGTAGTACTAAATTTATAAACGAATGCGATTATTCTATTAAGTACAGTATAGGAGAAATAGGACTATTTATGTCTTGGAGGTAGTACCTCGATAACCTTAGGTTCCTGGGTCGAGACTATAACTACTATACTAATGTGTGTATATACGATCTGCAATAACTTAGTGTGCCTAAGTCGAGACTATAACTGCTATACTAATGTACGCATATACGAGCTGCGATAACCTAGTATGCCTAAGTCGAGACTATAATTGCCGTACTAATGTACGCATATATAAGCCTATTAAGTTAGGTGGCCAGTCCATTATACTGCGCAGTAGGTTACCTGCTTAGTTGTATTCGTATAGTGAGTTACCGGCTTAGTTGTCCCTGTACTATAGTTCAAATTGCTAAGAGTAGTACTCTTGGCTGGTAACGGCTAGTAGTCGTTGGGAGAATGTTAATTGGTGTTCCGATTAATTAACTCTAGTAGTCGACTGACTACTATATATATAGGTTAGGTTGTAGTAGTGGGTTGGCTGGTAGTAGTACTGCCGGTAGTCGCTCCGAGTCGTAGTTCGGAGAAGTAGTATGTTGTATACTATTAGTTAACTCTATATGCTTACTAATACTTATAGTATAGTATAGTATATTTGCTAGTAGTAGTACTCCTAGCTGTTACTACTAGTAGTAGTAGCAATAGGATAGTATCCTATTTAGGTAGTCTTACTAGTATAAATACTAGTATTTTTAACACCCCCTCTATTTAGCTAGTATAACTACTGCTAAATAGGGATCCCTTGGAGACCTAGTAGGCCAAGGTAGCGTTGGAAGAGATTAGCGGTAAGGGCCTTAGTAAGGCCGTCGGCAGGCATGGACTTAGTGTTTAGGTAACTAATTTTGGCTAGTCCGTTTACTGCTTCTTGCCGAATATACTAGAACTTTAGCAGTATATGCTTTGTTTAGTTGTGCTAATTGGGGTTATTGGCATTAGAGATAGATTTATTATTATTGCATAGAAGTGGAATAGGCTTTTTAAGACCCTTACCTATTTCTATAAATAGACTATCTAGCTATTTAAGTTCCCGAATAGCTTCCAGTAGGGCATCTAATTCTGCCTCTACAGTAGAAAGAGCAATAGTATTAGCCCTTTTTGATTTCCAGTAGATTGGTCTACCTGCTAGGGTAAAGAGGTACCTATAGGTAGACTTAGAAGAATTTAAGTTACCTGCAAAGTTGCTATTGGAAAATCCGAGTACGTTAGGTGCTGCGGACTTAGACTAGTAGTAGATAGCTAGGTCTATAGTTCCTTTTAGATATTGAAGGAGGTTCTTGCCGGCTAATAGCTATAGACTAGTAGCCTAGTATATATACCGAGATAGCTATTGGATTGCAAAGGCTATATCTAGTCGGGTTAATAGTATAAGGTATATTAAAGTCCCTACTATCTGTTGGTATACTAGTTGGTCGGTTGCGGATAAGGGAGTAAGGGGCGTTGTAATAGCCTGCTTACGTACTCCTGGCTGTAGTGGTATTACTACTGCCTTGGCCTCCTTTAACCTAAATCGGGTTAGGGCTTTCTTAATATACCCTTTTTGGCTAAGGGTAATAGCCTTAGTCGTTCGACTGATCTGTATGCCTAAGAAGAAGGCGGCCTGTCCGTAGTCTTTAATTGGGTATACCTTATGTAGTTGTTGTTTTAACTTATTGATATATATAAGGTTTGGTCCAATAAGTAGGCAGTCGTCGACGTAGCTAACTATATAAGTACTAGTAGTACTGTTATAGTAGATAGCCGGATTAGATACTAAAGGGCTGTATCCGTATTGGTGTAGCAGTTTAGTAAGTACCTCCTACTACTCTCTAGGTCCTTGTTTTAGGCCGTAGAGTGCCTTTTTCAGAAGGATACCTTGTTTAACTGCTAGGTTATAGCCTAGCTTAGCTAGTAGTTTAGCTAAATTATTTATCTTATTAAGACTAATAAATACTTCCAGTCCCTTAGGAATTTTAAGGTAATTGACTTTGCGTAGCTTACTGTTTAGGAAAGCACCAATAAAGTCAATCTGTTTAACGTACTATGTTATGGAGTTACTAGTACTACCAGTATCTAGTGGTCGGAAATAGTTGTTAAGAAACCTACGGAATACTAACTTAAGGTACGAGGCATTGGAGTACTTATACTCTAATGCCTGCTTAGTCATAGGATACGAGTTACGTACGGTAGCGCGTGGCTCTATCCTAGGACATAGCTCTATTAGGTAAAGCCTAATATTATAACATATCCCCTCCTTCCTAATTCCTCCAGTAGTCCTTAATTAATCCAATAACTTTTTTTTTTTTTTTTTTTTTTTTTTTTACCTCTGTCCTGTTCGCGGGTGGTTGCCGGGCGCGTGTGTTGACGCTTCTATAGCTAAGGTTCCGTTGCGGCCCGTTGCGCTGCCCCTTTGTCCTATTTGCGGGTAGTTACCTCTATCCTGTTTGCGGGTAGTTGCCGGGCGCGTATATTGATACTTCTGTAGCTAAGGTTCTATTGCGGCCCTGTTGCGCTGCCCCTCTG
>NW_024467514.1:0-3236 GCF_001625195.1 Drechmeria coniospora
CTTAAGGTATCCGATCCCTGTTTTTAGTTGTATATAGGCCGATTGGATAGGCCTAGGCAAATCGGGTAGACTAGGCTTATACGCAAACCTAGGTTTCCCAGTCCTTCGATAGTGGGCCCCTAGGCCCCTAGCCTTAGGGCCTCGGGCCTCCTCCCTAGCCCATAGCTCCTTCCACCCCCCTAGGGCTACTTCCTTTACCCTCCTCCGTAGATAGCTTAGGGAGGTATAGGGGGTACCTATACTAGGCCTAGTTAGGCCTCCTTTTGCTACCTGGTCTGCAATTTCATTCCCTATAATTCCAACGTGGCTAGGGCACCACGTTAGGGTTATAGCTACCTTCCGGTCCGCTAGGCTATTTACTAGCTGCCTTGCCTTATAGGCTAGGTCGCTATAGCCTACGGTTACCTTCTGAATAGCTGCTTGGCTATCTATAAAAAGATAGGCTTCTTGCGGTAGAGGGTTTCGTTGGGATAAGGCCTTTAGGGCCCTCGTTATACCAATTAGCTCGGCATCAACTACTTCGATCCTAGGGCCTAGGTTATAGGCCTTTGCCCCTAGGGCCCGGCCTGTAGGGTCCGTTTCGTAGTAGGCGCACGAGTTCGTTGTTTGACCCCTAATAGTCCCTTGTGACCCGTCTGTATAGGGATTGCCTCTATAGCTACTGCCTGTATAGCTTCTGTAATTAGTATAGCTATTCCATTTAGATCCCTTACTGAAATTAGGGTATCTAGTTGCTGATTTAGGGATGCCTGCTTTTCCTGTAATAAACAGTTATACTTATTCCAGTTGGCCTTCTTGTAATTAAATAGGGGGGGCCTAGACTGGAATAGTAGGCTTTCTGTAGGTAGGATAGGCGTCCTAGCTTTAAAGGCGATTACTTGGTGATTGGACCCGGATGCCTCTAAGTACCTCTATTTAGACCAGTTTAGTAAGTTAAAAGGGGTACTAAAGGCTAGGTCAATAATAAACCTAGACTTTAAGCCGGGCCTAAAATAGGTACCCCCTTTAACCTTCTGGGTCCTAGATTAGGCTAGCCTTCTGGCTTGTTAGCCAGTTTACTAGCCTTTGTGCCTTAGTAGCCCTAATAGGTCTACCGTTGGATTCCATAATGGGTGGTGTAGGTTGAAGTCCCCTATAATAAGTGTAGGCTTATTGCACCTATAGGGTAGGAGGAGCCTCTCGACTGTATAGGGGTTCTGGCTTGGTTGCCCGCTAGCCTAGGCCCGTTAGGCCTAGCCGTTAGGCGCTAGGCCGTTAGGCCCGCTAGGCCTGTTAGGCGCTCTAGGCCCGTTAGGCCCGCTAGGCCCGTTAGGCCCGCTAGGCCTGTTAGGCGCTCTAGGCCCGTTAGGCTAGGCCGTTAGTAGGCCTGTTAGGCGCGCTAGGCCTGGCTAGGCCTACTAGGTCCGCTAGGGCCCTCGTAGGCCTGTTCCTTTTCGTTGTAGAGGTTAATTAGGATAAATGGTTCAGTACCTAATATCTCTATAGCTTGGATATCTGGATCGGAAAATAAGTTGTATCGGGGATTATAAGCTAGCCTACTAGCCTTCCTAATATACGTTAAGACCCTAGGTCTAACTGTAATACTTAAAGGGCTAGTTGACTGTTGTGGTGTAATAATATAGTAAGAGGGGTGTTGGAGCCCTATAAATGCTCCTTGAATTTTAGGGCAGTAGGGCTCTTGTAGAAGGATAATATCGGTACGTTGCTCGTAGGCCTGTTGGAGTACCGATTGGTGTGCTAAATTATGCCTCCGTGCGTTATGCTGGATAAGCCAAAGATAGTACTTTTCTGGGCTATTTCGACTTATAGTCTAATAGCCTGATAGATTTCGCACTCGGTACTATTAGCCTTGTGCTTACCGTTACAGTTAGCATATACTAGTTCGAGGTGGTTGTAGGGCTCTGTAGCGTTGCAGCTAGTGCACTGATGGGTCTTTGTATAGTGCCCTTTAGCGTATAGTGCGCAGCGGATTTTCTTATTGCAAAGGCTTGGGTTGTGCCTGTAGCCCTGATACCTAAAGCATTGAGTCTTGGGCGTATAGGCCTTATAGGCTACAACCTTGGCCCGAATTCCAGCTATAAATAGCCTATTTTTAAGGCTATAGCTAGCCTCTTGTTCTATAGGGACGGCAAAAACAATAGACCCAGCGGCCTTACCTAGGCTAGGCTTTTTAAGCCAGCGGGGCTGGCCCCTAACCGTAACTGGGTTAAAGGTCTCGATTTCCGACTTAGTAATTTCAAGGATATCGGTCTCCGTAAGAATAGGTACCCCGTGTGCTACTAGCTTTATCCAGCTAATAGGGGTCTCTATTGCCTTAACCGGATAAGTATTAAATAGCCCTATCTAGGCCTGTTTTTTTTCTAGTAGTTGGGCTGCTGTATAGGGCTCTTTTGTTGTAATAACTAGGTTGCCCCTAGCCGATAGCTCGATGCTAGCTACGGCTATAGCCCCTAGGGTCTTATTTAGTGCATTCCGTAGCGTTAATGCGGGTACTTGGGGTTTGTTTTCTGTAGGTCCCTTAGGCTCCTTTCGGAGTTTTAGGATAACTTGTAAGCCTTCCTTTGTAGGGCGTTTGGGCCCGTTGGTTCTGCTAGGCCTGTTAGGCCCACTAGGCCCGTTGGCCCTCTAGGCCCGTTAGGCCCCCGTTAGGCCCGTAGGCCCGTTAGGCCCCTAGGCCTAGTAGGCCGTTAGGCCCGCTAGGCCCGTTAGGCCTGCTAGGCCCGTTAGGCCCGCTAGGCCCGCTAGGCCTGCTAGGCCCGTTAGAGCCTTTGGGTCCTCGGCCCCTTGGTGGGACAACCGCCCAGGCGCTGTTCTGGAGACCTGTAGGTATATGTGTTTGGGCTGCCTTGCTATAGCTCTTCGGGCCCCTTGGAAATGCATTTTGTAGTGTATTTATAAGGGGTTCGAAGAGGCTATATGGCATCTTCGATACTGCACTTTGTATAAGTATAGTAGCCTATTGGATTTGTAGGGCTAGGTCTTAGCCCTCGTTTTGTTCGGTTATTATAGGCCTAGATATCCCCTTTTTAGCTAATTTAGGTAGCCTTTCAGGAGACTCTAAGTCTGCGTAGGTTCGTTTTCGTTATTGTAGTATAAGGGGGGTTTCGGGGGTTTCTGGTTGGATAGGGGCTTCCGTATCCTCTAGGTCTTCCATATCGGTATCTATAGGTTGACCTAGGGATATAAGGTCGATTTCGTCTTCGTTTGTTGTATTTTCTTCGTTTTCTAGAGTTATA
>NW_024467515.1:0-8734 GCF_001625195.1 Drechmeria coniospora
GGGATGCCTGCTTTTCCTGTAATAAACAGTTATACTTATTCCAGTTGGCCTTCTTGTAATTAAATAGGGGGGCCTAGACTGGAATAGTAGGCTTTCTGTAGGTAGGATAGGCGTCCTAGCTTTAAAGGCGATTACTTGGTGATTGGACCCGGATGCCTCTAAGTACCTCTATTTAGACCAGTTTAGTAAGTTAAAAGGGGTACTAAAGGCTAGGTCAATAATAAACCTAGACTTTAAGCCGGGCCTAAAATAGGTACCCCCTTTAACCTCTTCTGGGTCCTAGATTAGGCTAGCCTTCTGGCTTGTTAGCCAGTTTACTAGCCTTTGTGCCTTAGTAGCCCTAATAGGGTCTACCGTTGGATTCCATAATGGGTGGTGTAGGTTGAAGTCCCCTATAATAAGTGTAGGCTTATTGCACCTATAGGGTAGGAGGAGCCTCTCGACTGTATAGGGTTCTGGCTTGGTTGCCCGCTAGGCCTAGGCCCGTTAGGCCCGCTAGGCCCGTTAGGCCCGCTAGGCCCGTTAGGCCCGCTAGGCCTGTTAGGCGCTCTAGGCCCGTTAGGCCCGCTAGGCCCGTTAGGCCCGCTAGGCCTGTTAGGCGCTCTAGGCCCGTTAGGCCCGCTAGGCCCGTTAGGCCCGCTAGGCCTGTTAGGCGCGCTAGGCCTGTTAAGCCCGCTAGGCCTACTAGGTCCGCTAGGGCCCTCGTAGGCCTGTTCCTTTTCGTTGTAGAGGTTAATTAGGATAAATGGTTCAGTACCTAATATCTCTATAGCTTGGATATCTGGATCGGAAAATAAGTTGTATCGGGGATTATAAGCTAGCCTACTAGCCTTCCTAATATACGTTAAGACCCTAGGTCTAACTGTAATACTTAAAGGGCTAGTTGACTGTTGTGGTGTAATAATATAGTAAGAGGGGTGTTGGAGCCCTATAAATGCTCCTTGAATTTTAGGGCAGTAGGGCTCTTGTAGAAGGATAATATCGGTACGTTGCTCGTAGGCCTGTTGGAGTACCGATTGGTGTGCTAAATTATGCCTCCGTGCGTTATGCTGGATAAGCCAAAGATAGTACTTTTCTGGGCTATTTCGACTTATAGTCTAATAGCCTGATAGATTTCGCACTCGGTACTATTAGCCTTGTGCTTACCGTTACAGTTAGCATATACTAGTTCGAGGTGGTTGTAGGGCTCTGTAGCGTTGCAGCTAGTGCACTGATGGTCTTTGTATAGTGCCCTTTAGCGTATATGTGCGCAGCGGATTTTCTTATTGCAAAGGCTTGGGTTGTGCCTGTAGCCCTGATACCTAAAGCATTGAGTCTTGGGCGTATAGGCCTTATAGGCTACAACCTTGGCCCGAATTCCAGCTATAAATAAGCCTATTTTTAAGGCTATAGCTAGCCTCTTGTTCTATAGGGACGGCAAAAAACAATAGACCCAGCGGCCTTACCTAGGCTAGGCTTTTTAAGCCAGCGGGGCTGGCCCCCTAACCGTAACTGGGTTAAAGGTCTCGATTTCCGACTTAGTAATTTCAAGGATATCGGTCTCCGTAAGAATAGGTACCCCGTGTGCTACTAGCTTTATCCAGCTAATAGGGGTCTCTATTGCCTTAACCGGATAAGTATTAAATAGCCCTATCTAGGCCTGTTTTTTTTCTAGTAGTTGGGCTGCTGTATAGGGCTCTTTTGTTGTAATAACTAGGTTGCCCCTAGCCGATAGCTCGATGCTAGCTACGGCTATAGCCCTAGGGTCTTATTTAGTGCATTCCGTAGCGTTAATGCGGGTACTTGGGGTTTGTTTTCTGTAGGTCCCTTAGGCTCCTTTCGGAGTTTTAGGATAACTTGTAAGCCTTCCTTTGTAGGGCGTTTGGGCCCGTTGGTTCTGCTAGGCCTGTTAGGCCCACTAGGCCCGTTGGGCCCTCTAGGCCCGTTAGGCCCGTTGGGCCGTTAGGCCGCTAGGCCCGTTAGGCCCACTAGGCCTAGTAGGCCCGTTAGGCCCGCTAGGCCCGTTAGGCCTGCTAGGCCCGTTAGGCCCGCTAGGCCCGCTAGGCCTGCTAGGCCCGTTAGAGCCTTTGGGTCCTCGGCCCCTTGGTGGGACAACCGCCCAGGCGCTGTTCTGGAGACCTGTAGGTATATGTGTTTGGGCTGCCTTGCTATAGCTCTTCGGGCCCCTTGGAAATGCATTTTGTAGTGTATTTATAAGGGGTTCGAAGAGGCTATATGGCATCTTCGATACTGCACTTTGTATAAGTATAGTAGCCTATTGGATTTGTAGGGCTAGGTCTTAGCCCTCGTTTTGTTCGGTTATTATAGGCCTAGATATCCCCTTTTTAGCTAATTTAGGTAGCCTTTCAGGAGACTCTAAGTCTGCGTAGGTTCGTTTTCGTTATTGTAGTATAAGGGGGGTTTCGGGGGTTTCTGGTTGGATAGGGGCTTCCGTATCCTCTAGGTCTTCCATATCGGTATCTATAGGTTGACCTAGGGATATAAGGTCGATTTCGTCTTCGTTTGTTGTATTTTCTTCGTTTTCTAGAGTTATATTAATATTTATAGTATTTTCCTGACTTTCCTAATTTTCCTGATTTTTTTCCTGAATTTCCCTATATAGGGTAGGCTAAGCCTGATTTTCCTGATTTTTTTTCCTGATTTTTCTGGTATAGGGTAGGCTGGGCTAGGACCGGGCCTGTAGCCGGGCCTATAGTCGGGTGGGTTGGGTAGGTTGGGTAGGTCTCGATAGGTGCAATCGGGTGGGTCTCGTTGGGTGCAATTGGGTGGGTCTCGTTGGGTGCAATTGGGTGGGTCTCGTTAGGTGCAATTGGGCAGGTCCTATCGGGCGGGGTCGGATGGGTCTTATTGGGTAGGATCGGGTAGGTCTCATTGGGTGGGGTCAGCACGCGCGGGGTTGCGTTTCTGGCGGCCCTCTTCCTCCCAGTTGAAGGTATCTTTGACCCCCGACTGTATGCGCGCAATCGGCTGCGCGCGGCTGTAACTCGAGGATCGTAATGTCCCAATTAAGGGGAATTAAAAGAACTATAATTTGGCTATTTTATTGTGGTTTTAATCGATCGGGTGGGCGCGTGGTGTTAATAGTGATCCAATTCTACTAGGGTAGATTGGACTACCTTTAGTTATAATTAGTTATACCTAGGATTTTGTAATTAGTCGGAAGGTTATAAACTTAGACCGATTATTTACTAAATAGTAGGTTAAGCTAGTATTGTAGAGTAGGCCTATATAGTATATATTAGCGTTAGTAACGTTATATAGTATATTAATATTACCTAAGTTAGGTAATATTTCTAATTCTTCTGTACAGTTAGAATTAGTATTTAATTCCTAGTAGGAATAAGATAAATCTATATAGCTAGCGGCTAGACTATAGTTACTAACTAGGAAACTACTAGTTTCGATTTTCTTCTAGAAGGTTAACTATAAGGTATTATAGACCTAAGGTATTTATTTTAAGTCCTAAGGCTCGGGAAGACTAAATAGTATTGTATTATATAGTAACCTATTGTAGAAAAATAGGCTTAACTATTGCAAGGTATTAGTTAGCTTAATCTAGTAGATCGATTGTTACTTTAGTTAGTTATAGCCTAGTAAGTTAACTGTTAAATTTAGTATTAAATACCTTAAGTATTCCTTTGTACTCCTTAAATATAAGGGTATAGTAAGCATTATATAGGTTAAAGCGTTTAGCTTTATAACCTTTAGAGTATTATTTTTTTAATAATAGGAAAACCTTAGTTAGGTTTTTAATCTATATAATAAATACTAAGGTTTCTTCCGTATAGCTATCCTGTAATAGTATAAGTAAATAGGCTTAATTTCTGCTTAAGAAGTTAGATATAATTAAAGGTTTATTTAGAAAACTTTCTAGGTCTAGGGCTTAAAGTTAAATTAATAGGGATTACTCCTATAGTTTATAATTCTTAGTACCTTTAAGTTTTATATATTCTAGGAATTAATAGACTTTTTTATTTAACTTATAGCTAGAGTTAAAATCCTCTATCTTTATAATAATAATACTATTACTAAGATTGCTAAGAGTTAACTTCATTATATTTAGTTAATCTTATATCTATAGAACAATAGTATTAAGTTATTATATAAATTAAGTATATTATTGTAAAAGTTTATCGATTTACGTTTACTATACTAGTAGATATTTTTCGATTTCCGATAGGTTAGTTCCCTAACCTTAATTGGTAGGATTTATTTTCTAGTTAGTAACTAGATTCCGATTTTACCTTACCTACCTAGCTAGTAGTACTAATAATAGGTCTTCTACTAGTAGTACTAGTAGGAGTTAAAGCTATAGTTAAATAACCAATAGTTACTAGTAGTACTAGTAAATAACGTACTAATAGTACTAGCCGTTAGGGGAGCCGTTTAGTAACTAGGGATTACTAGTAGTACTAGTAGATAACGTACTAGTAGTACTAGTAGTTAGGGAGCCGTTTAGTAACTAGGGATTACTAGTAGTACTAGTAGGTAACTTAGTAAGTTATAGAATTCGACTATAAGTTACTAGTAGTACTGGTATATAACTTAGTAAGTTATAGAGGTCGATTCGAAGGTTACTAGTAATATTGGTATATAACTTAGTAAGTTATAAAGGTCGATCTAAGATTACTAGTAGTACTAGTAGGTAGCTTAGTAAGCTATAGAGATCGATTTAGGGGGATTAATTATAGTCCTTCCGGGCTTATAACCTTTTGTAATTTAGGTACGTAAGAGGAGGGGTAGTAGAAGTATATCGTATAGATTAGGGAATTAATTAAGCTATTAGTAATAGCATAAGGGGAACTAGTTAGTAACTAGATAAGAGTATAAACTTAGTAGTACTAAATTATATAAATAAATACAATTATATTTTAAAAAAGAAAAACTATTCTAAGAGAATAGCTACTACCTTATATAGGTATAGAAGTATAGTAAAGACTATTCTAGCTTATTCTATAAGGTTTTAGCTTATTCTATAAGTAGGGTAAGTAATATTCTGGCTTATTCTAAGGAGTTCTAGTATATTCTATAAGTAGGGTATAGAATATTCTAGAATATTCTAGGATATTCTAGAGCATTCTATACTATACCTAATTAGGTAAGTATCTCTAACAATAGTTTAAAGAAATAGTATATTGTATACTATTAGTTAGCTCTATATACTTACTTATACTCTTAGTATAGTATAGTATATCTACTAGTAGTAGTACTTCTAATAGTTACTACTAGTAGTAGTAATAATAGGATAGTATCCTATTTAGGTAGTCTTACTAGTATAAATCCTAGTATTTTAATAATATATAGTTGCTATAGCGCCCTATAGGGTAGGCCCTTTTGGGTACTTACTAGCCTAGATAGGCCTAGGAAGGCGGCCCTAGCTAGGGTTATTCGGTTTTCGATATATAATCTAAACAATAGCTTTGAATCGAACCAAATACCTAGCTACCTAATAACGGGCTTTAGTATAATTACTATATTAGCTATTGTTACGCCTTCCGTTATAGGGGCTCTTTATATAGTAAAGTGGATTAGTTCCGTTTTCCCGTAGTCCCTATACTAGGCCTAGTTAGGCTACTATGTACAGCCTAGTCTGCAATTTTATTCCCTATAATTCCAACGTAGCCAGGGTACTATATTAGGGTTATAGCTACCTTCCGGTCCGCTAGGCTATTTACTAGCTGCCTTGCCTTATAGGCTAGGTCGCTATAGCCTATAGTTACCTTTTGGATAGCTACTTGGCTATCTATAAAAAGATAGGCTTCTTACAGTAGGGGGTTTCGTTAGGATAAGGCTTTTAGGGCCCTTATTATCCCAATTAGCTCGGCATTAACTACTTTAATCCTAGGACCTAGGTTATAGGCCTTTGCCCCTAGGGCCCGGCCTGTAGGGTCCGTTTTGTAAAAGGCGTACGAGTTTGTTGTTTAACCCCTAATAGTCCCTTGTAACCCGTCTGTATAATAAATAATACAGTTATTAAATTCTAGGTCCCTTAGAAGGGTTTTGTATTCTAATTTAGCAGTCTCCTTAGGGCTTTGCGAAATACTTATAGAGGCCCTAGGCCCTAGGGCCTAGGGGGCTTGCTAGGCCGCTCTTTGTCTTCTTATCTCTATTGTATAGTAACCCTATTAGTATTAGTTTACGTCGGACCTAGAGAAGTATCGCTAGGCTATTAATAGTTAAGGGAGTCTATACTAATCCTAGCATAGTACCGGACTATACCACTTCGGATGCTTAATGCTATATTACTGCAGTAATTTACTAATATAACTACTTGATTTCTATAAACTAGTCGAGTAGTAGTTAACTAACGGTAGTATTTTCGCGCTATAGCCCCTAGGGCTGTATGCGCGTAATGAATAAAAAAAACAGTAGTATTTGTAACGATATTGTATATTGTACTCTCCTTCTAGCCTACTCTATACTCTTTATTATATAATATATAGATTACTTATATATATAGCTTCCTTCTTTCTATACTTATTGTTTTTTTTTTCTTCCTCCCTAGTTTAAAATTCTATAGTCTTTTATATACTACCTTCCTATTAGTTAGTATTATAATATTATTTTTAAACTCTATTAGCCTACCCCTAAGATAATTATTCGGCTAAACCCTAAGTCTAATAGAATATTAGGCCCTACTAATTATACTACTTACTTAGCTATTACCTAAAGCCTTAACTTAATACTACTATTAGAATAACTAAGTAGTTTTACCTTAAGCTCTAACCTAGCTTTACTTAAAATTATTACCTTACTCTAAGTATACTTACAATAGCTTAAAGGAATAAGTAAAGCTTCCCCTACCTTTACCCTTAAACTAATACCTCCTACTACTATAGCTTCTACCGCCCGCCCTATACTATATTTAACCTTATTTAATAGTAACTTAGTCCTTTTCTCTTTTTAGTTACTAAAAATTAAAGCTAAAGTTAAATATAAAGGTACCTTTATTAATAATAATAAAGCCTAATTCTACTATATTTTCGGCTAACTAGGACTAAAACCTAAAAAGATCCTAGCTACTTAGTTAAAGTATAAGTAGAAAATAAATAAATTTAACTACTAAAAGATTATTTAGTAATTAAATAATTTATAGTAACCTAAATTAAGCTAAGAAAGCCCTTAAGAAATTATTATAGCTTTACTAAACTATTATATCTATAAAGTTCCTTTTTATTTTTAAAAGTATATTACTTATCTTGCAATTTAGGTGCGCAAGAAGAGGGGTAGTGGAAGTATATCGCACGGACCAGGGAATTAATTAAGCTGTTAGTAACAGTATAAGGGGAACCAGTTAGTAACTGGGTAAAAGTGCAAACTTAGTAGTACTAAATTATATAAACGAATGCGATTATTCTATTAAGTACAGTATAGGAGAAATAGGACTATTTATGTCTTGGAGGTAGTACCTCGATAACCTTAGGTTCCTGGGTCGAGACTATAACTACTATACTAATGTGTGTATATACGATCTGCAATAACTTAGTGTGCCTAAGTCGAGACTATAACTGCTATACTAATGTACGCATATACGAGCTGCGATAACCTAGTATGCCTAAGTCGAGACTATAATTGCCGTACTAATGTACGCATATATAAGCCTATTAAGTTAGGTGGCCAGTCCATTATACTGCGCAGTAGGTTACCTGCTTAGTTGTATTCGTATAGTGAGTTACCGGCTTAGTTGTCCCTGTACTATAGTTCAAATTGCTAAGAGTAGTACTCTTGGCTGGTAACGGCTAGTAGTCGTTGGGAGAATGTTAATTGGTGTTCCGATTAATTAACTCTAGTAGTCGACTGACTACTATATATATAGGTTAGGTTGTAGTAGTGGGTTGGCTGGTAGTAGTACTGCCGGTAGTCGCTCCGAGTCGTAGTTCGGAGAAGTAGTATGTTGTATACTATTAGTTAACTCTATATGCTTACTAATACTTATAGTATAGTATAGTATATTTGCTAGTAGTAGTACTCCTAGCTGTTACTACTAGTAGTAGTAGCAATAGGATAGTATCCTATTTAGGTAGTCTTACTAGTATAAATACTAGTATTTTTAACACCCCTCTATTTAGCTAGTATAACTACTGCTAAATAGGGATCCCTTGGAGACCTAGTAGGCCAAGGTAGCGTTGGAAGAGATTAGCGGTAAGGGCCTTAGTAAGGCCGTCGGCAGGCATGGACTTAGTGTTTAGGTAACTAATTTTGGCTAGTCCGTTTACTGCTTCTTGCCGAATATACTAGAACTTTAGCAGTATATGCTTTGTTTAGTTGTGCTAATTGGGGTTATTGGCATTAGAGATAGATTTATTATTATTGCATAGAAGTGGAATAGGCTTTTTAAGACCCTTACCTATTTCTATAAATAGACTATCTAGCTATTTAAGTTCCCGAATAGCTTCCAGTAGGGCATCTAATTCTGCCTCTACAGTAGAAAGAGCAATAGTATTAGCCCTTTTTGATTTCCAGTAGATTGGTCTACCTGCTAGGGTAAAGAGGTACCTATAGGTAGACTTAGAAGAATTTAAGTTACCTGCAAAGTTGCTATTGGAAAATCCGAGTACGTTAGGTGCTGCGGACTTAGACTAGTAGTAGATAGCTAGGTCTATAGTTCCTTTTAGATATTGAAGGAGGGTTCTTGCCGGCTAATAGCTATAGACTAGTAGCCTAGTATATATACCGAGATAGCTATTGGATTGCAAAGGCTATATCTAGTCGGGTTAATAGTATAAGGTATATT
>NW_024467516.1:0-16904 GCF_001625195.1 Drechmeria coniospora
GCAACAAGTTGCTACTTACACAAAAAGGGGAGCAGGAAAACTATAGGACGGTTTAAGGATAAAAAGAGCATTAGGGCAAAAGAAGGAAAGACATACTAACAAGAACCCCTAGACTACCTATAAACCTAAAGCCATTACTATCTATACTAAGTCAAAAACAAAGATAACGAGATAAAGGGAAAAGGAAATTAGGACGTAAGGAAATATATAAACCTATTGTTAACAATAGGGTTACTCTTGCGGGACGAAAATAAAGCGACCGTTAGTATTACTGGTCTTAAAATGAAAAGGGGAAATACCTCTTGGAATAAAGGGGTAAAATAGGAAGGGTGCGCAGTGGAAGTTCAGTTGCACGGACTATCCAAAATGGATATCAATCGATGCTGTTAGTAACAGCAGGAAGTGCACCAGTTAGTAACTGGGCAGGGAATACAGATTTGAATAAGTCAAATAGTAGTGCCAAGGGACAATTCAGAAAAGAAAGACTGTTGTGTTTCTTGTGCTTGCTTGCGCGCGTGCGTGTGTTCAGCGTACGTCTTGTGTGTGTGTTGTACCTAACTATCTAAGAGTGTAGGAAAGGGAGGACCATTTTATACCTGAGAGGTAGTACCTCAATCAGTGCAATGTGCACGTGTTGGAATTCTGTCTGATTCCATACAATGCATCTCCGAACAATCTGCTTGCATTCAATGCAGCTCCAAATACTCTGGTTGAGTCATACTGCAAGTTGGTTGCAACTAGCAGGGTTGATCAGTATTAGGGTTCGGTCGCGACAGTACAGCAGCAGTGCTGCAGTAGTCGAGTGGGCCAGTAGTAGTACTGCTGGCAAGCAACTGCTAGTTGCAGTTGGGTGGGTCCTTCCGCGCAACAGTAGTACTGTTGGCGGGCAACTACTAGTAGTAGTTGGGAGCGCGTCAATTGACGGCCCGATCAATGATCTTGCTTGGTTGACCAAGTACCACTTTGCACGTGACGTGCGACAGTAGTAAATTGGCTGGGCAGTAGTACTGCCATCAATTGTACTAAGTCGGAGCGAGGAGAATTTGCATAGCAAGTGCAATTCGTCAACTCGATATACTACCTGTACGTGCAGTACAGTGGTAGTATATGGGCAAACAGTAGTACTGCTGCCCGGTGTTGCAAATGGCAACACATAGGATAGTATCCTATTTGGGTAGTCTTACTAGTATAAATACCAGTAATTTTAACACCCCCTCTATTTAGCTAGTAAGGATACTGCTAAATAGGAATCCTTTGAAGACCTAGTAGGCCAAGGTATCGTTGGAAGAGATCAGCAGTAAGGGCCTTAGTAAGACCGTCGGTAGGCATTGACTTGGTATCGAGATAGCTGATTTTAGCCAAGCCGCTTGTTGCTTCTTGCCGAATGTACCGAAACTTCAGTAAGGTGTGTTTGGTACGAGAGTGCTGATTTGGGTTGTTGGCATTGGAGATGGATCCATTGTTATCACACAGAAGTGGAATGGGTTTTTGAAGACTTTTACCCATTTCTGTAAACAGACCATCCAGCCATTTGAGTTCCCGAATTGCTTCCAGTAGGGCATCCGATTCTGCCTCTACAGTTGAAAGAGCAATTGTACTTGCCCTTTTTGACTTCCAGCAGATTGGTCCACCTGCTAGGGTGAAGAGGTACCCATAGGTAGACTTAGAGGAATCTAAGTTACCTGCAAAGTCGCTGTCTGAAAATCCAGACAGGCTGGGTACTGGGGACTTAGACCAATAGCAAACAGCTAGGTCTATAGTTCCTTTCAGATATCGAAGAAGGTTCTTACCGGTTGATAGTTGGAGACTAGTAGCCTGATGCATATACCGAGATAGCCATTGGATTGCAAAGGCTATATCTGGTCGGGTCAATAGCATCAGGTACATCAGGGTCCCAACTATCTGTTGGTATACTAATTGATCGGTTGCAGGTAAGGGAGGAAGAGGTGTTGTTGTGGCTTGTTTGAGTACACCTGGCTGTAACGGTATTGCTACCGCCTTAGCCCCCTCTAGCCCAAATCGCAATAGTGCTTCTTCGATATACCCCTTTTGACTAAGGGTAATACCCTTGGTCGTTCGGCTGATCTGTACGCCTAAGAAGAACGCAGCCTGCCCGCGATCTTCAATTGGGTAAACCTTGTGTAGTTTTTGTTTCAACTTGTTGATGTATACAAGGTTCGGCCCAATAAGCAAACAGTCGTCAACATGGCAAACTATATAGGTACTGGCAGTACCATTATAGTAGACAGCTGGATCGGATACAAGAGGTCGATATCCGTATTGATGGAGCAGTTTGGAAAGTGCATCTTGCCACTCTCTAGGTCCTTGTTTAAGACCATAGAGTGCTTTCTTCAAAAGAATGCCTTGTTTGACTGCTGGGTTGTAGCCTAGCTTGGCTAGTTGCTTACCCATGTTATTAGTCTTGTTGAGACTAATAAATGCTTCCAGTCCATCAGGCATTTCAAGGAAATTAACTTCAGGTAGCTCGCTGTTGAGGAAAGCACCAATGAAGTCGATTTGTTCAATGTACCAATTGTTCTGGGCAGCAAGAGCTAGTAGTATCCTCCAGGTAGGTGGAATGCTTGTAGCTGCAAAGGTCTCTAGGTAGTCAAGACCTTCAATCTGCATAAATCCTTTGGCTACTAAACGTGCCTTGAATTTAATGGGATTGTTTTGCTGGTCCTTTTTGACTCGTAGGACAAGACGGCTTTTGAGGAGTCGTCTACCAGTTGGTATTTCTTGAAGTGGGATAAAATGGAATACCCCTGCCAGGATAAGTTGCTGAAATTCAGAGAATATAGCACTTATCCACTGGTCTTTGTTGTCTGATTTAAGTACCTGCTTCCAGCTAGTAGGCTCGCTACTAACTAGTAGTTGCTTTGCCTTAGCTTGGTAGCATAGGTTCTTAATCCAGTATGCCAGGTTGAAATCCACTGAATTAGAATTGTCTTCTAATTCAGGTTCATCTGGAAGAGAGGTATCTGGTAGATCCTCTGTTGGTTGGGCTAGGACCCCCTCTGTAGTACTAGTCCTAGTAGGACTAGTCGGTCCGTTGGCCTCTTGCAACCTACTAGTCCTAGTAGAACTAGTCGGTCCGTTGGCCTCTTGCAACCTGCTAGTCCTAGTAGGACTAGTCGGTCGTTGGCCAGTTGCAACCTACTAGTCCTAGTAGGACTAGTCGGTCCGTTGGCCAGTTGCAACCTACTAGTCCTAGTAGGACTAGTCGGTCCGTTGGCCAGTTGCAACCTACTAGTCCTACCAGGACTAGTAGGTCTACTGGTCCTAGTAGGACCAGTAGCCCCCTCTGTCTCCCTAGGTGTTAGGGGACTGGAGTTGCTTTGCGAGATAGTAGTAGTTGAATCTACTATCTCAATTTCCCCCTCTGACTCTAGTCCTTCAACACTAGGACTTGGTAGTCGGGGAAGCCCTTGGGAGATAGGGCCAATACCTTCTAGGATTTTTAGGAAGGTAGTTTTTGTAACCGACCTCCTAGAAGGCACATACACAAGGTATGTTTTTGAACCTAGCGTGGCTAGTAGCCTTGCTGGTTCTGTTCGGGATGCCAGTTTGGCACTTTGAATCCGTTTCTGATGAGGAATTAGGACTTCGCAATGTGCACCAATAGCCTTATAGGCCGTGAGATTTGGTGGCATTTTCAGTCCCTGTAATTCCTGTTTCAGTAATTGGTAGGGACTTAAATCCCGGTTCGAAATTGCAGTATAGTTAACAAGATTAACTATAGCAGGAAGAACGGCAGACCAGAGGAAAAGTGGAAGGCCTGCCCAGATTATTGTTGCACGTAGTCGGTCTAGGATGACTCGTATGGACCGTTCGGCAAGTCCGTTCTGTTCGGGCGTATACGGGCAAGATGTGTCGAATAGAATTCCTTTCTTACCCAACCAAGTCTGGAGCAATGTATTGATTTCTGTACCCTCGTCGAAAAATAACTGTTTTGGGTAATAGTTGTACTGTCGTTTTAGGCTTTTGAAGAGATTCCGAATAGCCTGGAGAACAGTTGATCCCTCCTTGTTGGGTAAGATCAATACCCAACGGAAGCGGGATTTTCGATCAATTAGTATAAGACCCACAGACTTACGATCATAGGATACTGGTCGAATCCCAAATGTATTACCCGCAATTGAATTAAGAACTTGGTCTGGATCGTCGATGGGATCCCTAGACTGGCGTCTAGTGGATTTGGCCTGAATACAGGCAAGGCATTGGAAATCGGCAGCCTGAATAGTCGAAAAGTCAGGCAGTCCAGTAGTAATACTACTGGTCTTTTTCAAGAGTGGGAGACTGATGTGTCCCAGTCGAATGTGCCAAATGCCCGCTTGTTGCAATAGTCTTTGGTAAGACTGGTTGTTGGATTCCGAACAAGTAGTTGGAAGAACTTGTTCCCCAAGACTAGTAGTTGGGACTACTAGTTGGTCTGTTGCCTCTATAGGAATTGGGTCTTCTATAGGGTCTTTGAACAGGGTAGCCTTAGTAAGGTCCCTTGGTGTAGCCGAACTGACAGTTGGGCTAGGTACCGATCTGGGTGCCGACCGAGGCACCGGGGAAGGTGCCGACCGAGGTACTGGGGAAGGTGCCGACCGAGGCACTGGGGAAGGTGCCGACCGAGGCACTGGGGAAGGTGCCGACCGAGGCACTGGGGAAGGTGCCGACCGAGGCACTGGGGAAGGTGCCGACCGAGGCACCGTTGAAGGTGCCGACCAATCCTCTGCTTCGGTAGCCCAGGGGGGGGGTTGGGAGGGAATTTCGACTGTAATTCCGTAGCTACTGTAGTAGCTAGAGTGGGAAGTATCTGATTTCGTTAGATAGGGCGTTTGTTGACCTTGCTGTTGTAGGAAGAAGCCGTATTTCTGGAAGTTGAGGAGTCCACATAACTGTCGATTTGAGTTGTACAGATGTTCCTTAATGAGTGTTCCTCTAGACGCATAGTGGCGAATTCTACTAACAATACTGACCTCCAATTTCGGAATGTACAGTGCTTCTTGTAAAACAAGAGTACCGTAGACAGATGGATTGGTGCGAATTAGTATAGTAAATTCAGTACAGCCAATACCTTTGGGATAAATTGGACTACCTCCTGTTGTAATTGGTTTTGCTTGGGATTTCGCAATGGGTCGGAAAGTCGTAAACTTAAGCCGGTTGTTGACTAAATGACAGGTTAAGCCAGTATCGTAAAGTAGGCCCATTCGGTACGTATCGTCGTTATCAACACGATATGTTATACCAATATTACCCAAATCGGGTAACAGTACTAATTCTTGTTCGGAATCAGAGTCGGTATCTGATTCCTGACAGGAATCAGGTAACCCCATACAGCCAGTTGATAGGCTGTAGTTACCAGTCAGAAAACTAGTAGTACCCTTGTCTGGTGTGTGGTTTTTGGTTCGATTGTATCGTTTGGGTCGGTTGGGTCGATTGGGTGAATTGGGTTGATTGGGTTGGTTGGGTCGGTTGTCGGGTGATTTGGGTCGATTGGGTCGATTGGTTCGGTTGGGTCGGTTGGGTTGACTAGGTCTAGTAGACCTATTGTCTGGTGTTTTGGATAGTTGAGTTATCCTGTGACTGAATGCTTGGAAACTGGGACTATCAGGATTTTGATGTTCTTCCAGTAAGTTAGTCTGAAGATATTGCAGGTTGAGGGATGTTGTATTAATCCCTAAGACGGCATTGGTTTGGAGATTGTTGCATTATATTGCAGCCCATTGTGAGAAAACAGGACCAACAGTTGTAAGATATCGATTTGCCTGATCCAAAGGGTCAATACTTACTCCAGTAAGTTAAAGTCGGGTAAGGTAGCTGTTGAATTCTGAATTAAACGCCTTAAGTATTCCTTTGTACCCTTTGAGTGTAAGGTTGTGGTAGGAATCGTAGAGATTGCAACGTTGGGCTGCCTGGCCCTTTGAGTACTGTTGTTTTAGCGATAGATAGGCATCTGTTGGGTTGTGAATCCATGCAATTGATGCTTGCGGGCCCTTAGAACAGCTATCCCGAAGTAGTATGAGCAGGGAGCATTGATTGTGATGTGAGTAACTAATAGCAATTGATGGGTTTTTCAGAAATTCCTCCAGACGAAGGGAACCAAGTTGGATGGAAAGTGATTGTTCCCATAAGTCAAAGTTCTTGGTATCTTTGAGCTTAGCATACTCTGGGAATAAGAATACCTTCTTGGATAGCTCAATATTGGAGCTTAAATCAGTTACTTTAGTAGTAGTAGTACTACTACTGTGTGTTGGGATTCCTTGGATAGGGGTGTGTTCGGGCTCTATTTTGTCGAGGCGTTTTTGAATTGGTATGATAGTGTTGTTTAATTGTTCCGTAAGTTGGTTGAACCGATTGGAAAGATCATCATACTGCAGTTGTTGCCTTTGAATGATTGCCTTAAGTTCCGATATGATGGGTGTTTTAGTAGCCTGACCTTCCTTGGTGGAATCCATTTTGAAAACACA
The DNA here is from genome assembly GCF_001625195.1 of Drechmeria coniospora. NCBI lineage: Eukaryota > Fungi > Ascomycota > Sordariomycetes > Hypocreales > Ophiocordycipitaceae > Drechmeria > Drechmeria coniospora. The sequence goes on from NW_024467516.1 coordinate 6,462, forward strand.
GACACAATCTAGTTAGTAACTAGATTTTCGGTTTACCTTTCTACTAGTAGTACTAGTAGTTACAACAAGTAGTACTTGTTGTATTAGCAGCTGGATGCTGCAGTTGAATTGATTTCCTGGAATTGCCGTAAGTAGTACTTACAGCAGAAGTGCTTCAGGAAGTACAACAAGTAGTACTTATTGTGTTGGCAGCTGGATGCTGCAGTTGAATCGATTTCCTGGAATTGCCGTAAGTAGTACTTACCGCAGAAGTGCGTTAGGAAGTACAACAAGTAGTACTTGTTGTGTTGGCAGCTGGGTCGATTGTTCCGGAGGATTTTGGTGTAGTCCTTCCGGGCTCATAACCTCTTAAAATGAAAAGGGGAAATACCTCTTGGAATAAAGGGGTAAAATAGGAAGGGTGCGCAGTGGAAGTTCAGTTGCACGGACTATCCAAAATGGATATCAATCGATACTGTTAGTAACAGCAGGAAGTGCACCAGTTAGTAACTGGGCAGGGAATACAGATTTGAACAAGTTAAATAGTAGTGCCAAGGGACAATTCAGAAAAGAAAGACTGTTGTATTTCTTGTGCTTGCTTGCGCGCGTGCGTGTGTTCAGCGTACGTCTTGTGTATGTGTTGTACCTAACTATCTAAGAGTGTAGGAAAGGGAGGACCATTTTATACCTGAGAGGTAGTACCTCAATTAGTGCAATGTGTACGTGTTGGAATTCTGTCTGATTCCATACAATGCATCTCCGAACAATCTGCTTGCATTCAATGCAGCTCCAAATACTCTGGTTGAGTCATACTGCAAGTTGGTTGCAACTAGCAGGGTTGATTAGTATTAGGGTTCGGTCGCGACAGTACAGCAGCAGTACTGCAGTAGTCGAGTGGGCCAGTAGTAGTACTGCTGGCAAGCAACTGCTAGTTGCAGTTGGGTGGGTCCTTCCGCGCAACAGTAGTACTGTTGGCGGGTAACTACTAGTAGTAGTTGGGAGCGCGTCAATTGACGGCCCGATCAATGATCTTGCTTGGTTGACCAAGTACCACTTTGCACGTGACGTGCGACAGTAGTAAATTGGCTGGGCAGTAGTACTGCCATCAATTGTACCAAGTCGGAGCGAGGAGAATTTGCATAGCAAGTGCAATTCGTCAACTCGATATACTACCTGTACGTGCAGTACAGTGGTAGTATATGGGCAAACAGTAGTACTGCTGCCCGGTGTTGCAAATGGCAATACATAGGATAGTATCCTATTTGGGTAGTCTTACTAGTATAAATACCAGTAATTTTAACACTAAGTACTAAGCCTAGTAAAATAGAGGGATACCTACCTACCTACCTAAAGGAGTTTACTAACTTATTTAATAAGGCGTAGGCCTCTAGCCTTCCCTTATACTAAGGACTAAGGGACTACTATATTAAGCTATAAACTAAGCCCAATAGGGAACCCCTAGAGCTACTATAAGGACTATTATATAATATACTATAGGACTAGTTATTAAAGGTATAATAATAGATTACTAAATTATTAGATAAAGGGTAAATATATACTAGCTCCTTAGTAGTAATAGTATTAATCCTCCTAACTAAAAAACTAAGGGAAGAGTAGTACTTTTATATAGATTACTATATACTAAATAAGATTATAATATAGGATAGATATCCCCTACTACTAATAAAGGAAACGTTATACTCCCTATTAGGATCCCGCTAGTTTATAAAACTTAACGTATAAGCAGCCTTCTATAAAATCTATATTGTACCTAACAGTAAGTACCTTATAGTATTTTATACCTACTTTAGCTTATTTAAATAGCTAGTCTACCTATTTAGACTTATAGGTACTCCTATAATATTTTAGTATTATATTAATAGGGTACTTAGAACTAATTTAGGTAACTTTATAATAGCCTTTCTGGATAATATCTTAGTATATATAAGCGGCTCTAAGGCGGACTATATTCGGAAGGTAAAAGGAGTACTTTAATACCTACGTAAAGTAGGTCTATACTTAGACCTAAATAAGTATACCTTTGCAGTTAAGGAAGTTAAGTATTTAGGCTATATTGTTTAGGTAGGAGTAAAAATCCAGACTAACCTAGTAAAAATAGCTACTATCTATAACTAAAAGGTACTAAGGACTATCTAAGGAGTATATAGTTTCCTAGGGTTTACTAACTTCTACTAGGAATTTATTCCTTAGTTTATAGAATTAATAGTACCCCTATTCTAGCTTACTTATAAGGGGTAGCCGTTCCGCTAAACTACTAATAAGGATAATGTATTTAAAGAACTAAAGTAACTATTTATATTATACCTAATCCTAGTATATTAAGATATAGAGAGACTAATATTTATAGAGGTAGATTATTTTAGTATAGCTTTAGGAGGATACCTATTATAGGTAAATAAAAAAGGTATCCTATACTTAGTTATATACTATTTAGTAAAATTAATAGCTATAGAGTATAATTATATAATTTATAATAAGAAGCTCTTAGCAGTAGTATACTACCTTAAGGTATAGTAAGCAAACCTATAAGGGGTATCCGTACTATTTATAGTCCTAACTAACTATAAGAACCTAAAATACTTTACCTAACTATAGGAAATCTTAGAGTACTAAGTATAGTAAGCTAAAAAGCTCTTATAGTTTAACTTTTACTTATAGTATAGGCCTAGATCTTAAGCGCAACGGCTAGATATACTATTATATAGGCAGTAGGACGTAGAGTACTAACCTTAACCTATATAAGTATTACAACCTATATTAATTAGCAGTTTTGGAAGTTTACTAAGTACCTATAGTATACCTATAGAGTAACCGCCTAGCAACCTACTACTAAGATTATAGCTATTCTATAATACTAGCTTACAGGAGCTATAGGACTAAGTAGTTATTAAGGACTAAATATATATAGTATACCTAAATACTATACGTTACGGAAACTATAAGTTCCTAGATAAAGTAAATATATAAAAATAGGTAGCTAATTGTACTATTAATATATATAGTACGCTATAGTTCTAAGGGCGCCTATAGCTACTATTATAGGAACTACTAACTATATATATTATTTACTAAGTCTATAACTCCCCTATCTTAGGGTACCTAGGACGGAATACTATATTTATAGTACTAAAGAGGAATTACTACTAGGATTATATATTAGTAGTAGTAGGGTAATTTATATAAAACTACTACTACTACTATAGCTATAAGAATAGGTAGTACCGCTAGGGCCTACTATAGTAAATAGAGCTACTAAATAAATATTAAAAATAGATCTCTATAGACTTTATAATAAAGCTACCTATACAAAATAAATAAGTACTATAATATATAATAGTACTTATAGATAGACTATTTAAGTATATATAGCTAAAAGCTATAATATCTATAACAGTAGAAGTATATACCGAATAGTTTAAGGAGTACTAGTAGTATTTCCGTAGGTTTCCGGAATATATTATATCTAACTAAGGATTAGACTAAGTTAGCTAGTTCTAGGCAATATTATACTATATTATTAGGATTAAATAGTAGCTATCTATAGTATATTACCTATAGTTAGATAGGGGTATAAAATAAGTAAACTAAAAAGTTTAAGTAATCCTATACCTTTATAGTATTTAACTAATTTAACTAACCGAACTATCTAGCGGTATACTAACTAGTACTAAATAGTAAGGACTCCTCTATTACTAGTATAAGCCTAAATAGTCTCTTATTAGGATATAAAGTTAACGTAATGCAATAGGTAAAAGCTCCTACCCTAAGTATAACTATAGGTAAAGGGTAAGTAGTAGTATTTATATAGTACCTATATAAAGGTACTAAACTAGCCTAAATAGTAATTATATTTATATAGTAATACTTAGAGGAGGAATTAAACTCCTACTAGTACCTAATAGAGTATTTTTAAGTAGGGGATAAGGTATAACTAAGTCTATACTATATAAAGTCTTTATACCTATTTAAAAAGCTAAACTAAGTAATAGCTAAGTATATAGTTATAGCCGTACTAATCCCCCTAATTATTATACTAAATATCCCCTAAGGTATATACCCTACCTTTTACGTAAACCTAATAGAGTAAGCTATAACGGATCTACTACCTAGTTAAGCCTTAATAAATATAAAGCTAAAGCTACTCTTAGTAAATGATAAGAATAGTATACTATAGGAAGAGTATATTATAGAGGAAATCTTAACCGTAAAGAATACAAGAGGGTAAGGTAAGTACTATAACGTTCTAGTTAAATAAGCTAAATATAACTAACCTATATAGGAACTACTAGAAAATCTATAGGAAACTAAAGTACTAATAGACTATAAGCAAAAATAAGGTAGTATACTTACTTATAATAAACTAGTCTCCTTATAACAATAGTATTAGTATAGCTTATATTTAATTAGTCCAAAAGGGGTATAAATAACTTTTCTATTTTAAACCGGAATATCTTAAAACAAAGGACTTAAGTCGGCCCTAAAGAATTCCTAGCCCTAATTAGGGCGCTATAAGTAAGATAAAGTTTTAGTACCGTAATGCATAAGCATTAGGCCCTTAACGGCCGGGGGGAGGTAGTAACTTACTTAAGTTATCCTTAACTAAGGACAAAAAGTAAAGGGATAGAGCTAGCGCTAGAAGGCCGTTTATAAATAAAATACAATAGGTACAATTTCTACTAAGGGTAGTAAAGGGTAAGGTAATAGTAAGATAAAATAGGCTAAAGCAGTTAGTAATAGTATAATAGGGGGAGAAGGAGGACTATAGTCCCTAATAGGAGGGGTAAAGCAAATAAGGCGCATCCGCCTTATAGGTATAGTAAGTAGTAACTAGCTCCTTATAGATTGCAGCTATAAGGCCTAACTACTATTATTATACTAGCTTAAAGCTATTAAGCCGGGCGTCCTATGCACCCTAATAGTTACGCAGGCCTTATATAGTACTAGCAAAACCGTATACTAGTATCTATAGCTACTACTACTATATACTACTACTATATAATAGCATTAGGGCCTATAAGGCTAGTACTAGGGCACTTATAGGATTACCGGAAGTTAAGGGTAGTACTATAATAGTAGTACTATAGGTAGTACTACTAGTAGGGGTAAGAGGAGTAATAGGGACAATATTAGTAAGAGTTATCCTAATAGTATTATAGAGCTTATACTAAGTATTACTAAGCTAGTAAAATAGGGTAGAAAGGCAAATATAACAGCCAGGCAATTTAGCTATCTTAGTACAGGCAGCCGAAATAATATAATTACCTTTAGCGGCAGTAAGAATAAGCTTACAAATAATATAGTAAAGGTATAAATATAGTATTAATAGGTATAGAATCTATTTATACCTATATTAAGCCAAAGCGTAAGTAGTATAGCTATTACTACTACTATATTTACAGTAGGTAGTACTAATACGGACTAAATATTTAATATAGGGTAAGTATATTTAAGCCTTAGCAGTAGGGACGTTATACTCCTTATCTAAGGAGTTTCCTTAAATAGTAAAGCCGCCTATCGACCAAATAGTTAACGCCTTATCCAAAGTATAACTATAACTAAGGCTATTATTATTATTAAGAGGGGGAGGAGGAGTATTAATAGCAGTAAATATAGTAGTATAGTAATAGAAAAGTAAGTAATTAACTAATATAAATAGTTAGTAATAAGCAGTAGTAGGAACCCTAGTATAATACGTATAGTAAGGAAGGCAAAAGAGTAAAAGGAAGTAAGAAATTATAATAATAGTATTAAAGGAAGTAGTAATTATAAAGGAAGAAAGAGGAAATATACAACTTACTTATAATAAATATATAAAAATATAAAGGGGCAATATAATAGGGCTGTAATAAAACCTTAGCTATAGAAGTATTAATATATATACTTAGTAACTACCTATAAACAAAACAAAAGCAACTACCTATAAATAGAATAAAGAGGTAATATAATAGGGCTATAATAGAACCTTAGCTGTAAGGCTAGGCGTACGGGTAAAGCCCAAGTAGACAGGGGCGTACGGGTAAAGCCCGAGTAGATAGGAAGGTAGGATAGCTTAGGGTACGCCCTAGCTATAAAAGGAACGTAAGCCCGAAAAACTCGAGAAGGGCTAAGCTTTAGTCTTAAATACTACTTAATTTCTAAAAGAAGGCTTACTTACTTACCTAACTATCGTTAACCGATCTGTGCGTTATAATTCTAAAGCTTTTATTATAGTTACTTAAGTAAGATAGTGCCTACTATATACAGTATAAGAGAGATACTATACCTCCTACTAGGGGGTAAGATAAATATAATACTAAAAGTATCCTCCGTACTAAGTATACTAAGTTCCCTTAAAATAATACTAAGGAGTACCTAAAGGGAACCCTTTATTCTAGAAACGCTAGCTATAGTATAAGAACAGCTAGCTTAGCTATAAGAGTTAAAGAGGCTAAAGGAAAAGGAAAAAGAATTTATACTTACCTAGGGATAGGTACTAGCTATTAATTAGAGAAGGTAGAGAAATAAACCTAAAGAGAGTTAGATACCTCCTTAGAGAGCGGCTGGAAAGTTAAGGCAAAAAACATACTAGAACTTAGGTAACCTATAACTTTGCAAAAAAGGTAAGAGTAGCTTCTTAACCTAAACTATACCTTTAATAGAGTAAGGCGGAAGTTTAAGAAGGACTACTAGAAAATCCTACTAGCCCTTAACTATATATAGGCCTAGGGCCAAGTACGCTAGGAAAGGTACCTAAACGAACTACCGAAAGACTAACGAACTATAGCCAAAAACGATTAGGATTATTTCTAAGAATAAACGCTTACCCTACTAAGAGATTCGGTTAACTATTAAGCCTACTTAATAGTATAACGATAAAAAGCAATACAATAAGAAGGCTAATCCCTAATAGAGTTTAGTATTTACCTAGACTTAATCGAAAACTACTTCGGTAGAGTACTAAAGCCTAACTAGGCCTTCTCCTACTTTAGTAAGTTACTACTAAAGTTATAAAGCTAAATTAATCTATATAAGAATATTAAAGGGTATATATAGGAAGAGATAGTCCAATTAGCCTAATAACTTTAGGATTCTACCGAAAACTAACTAAAAAGGAGAACTAATATAAGAAAAAGGGAGAACCTAAAATTATTAAAGGAAAGTTACTAGGGAAATAAAGTATACTAACCCTAGTATAATAGTAGGGAATCCTTTTAAAAATCTATAAACCTAGGCTTAGAAAGGGCCTATAGTAATAAAGGCCTACTACTACTAAGGTAGAGTAGGAATACTACTATTTTAACTACTAAAAGGAAGGCTACTAAGTAAGAGAATGCCTAAAACCCTAGAAATAGGGAAACTTTTAATAACTAAGGTAGCTACCCTGTACTTTAGTTAGTAACGCGGAATATAGGGCATAACCCTAGTTTATAGCTAATATAATAATTTTAGGACGAACTACCCAAAAGGTTAAAACGGGACTAAATAGCTATACTAGTATAGACCTTATTGAATATACAAACAGTAAGGTAGTATAGACTTCGCTAAGTCTTAATAAACAAAAGCAGCCTCTAGGCTATAGGGGGTCTTTAAGTTACTAGTTACAGAATATAGGAAGTACCTATACGTATAATAAATAGTAGAAGGGGAGAAAGGGAGTTTACCTACTACTATATTAAAGTTAATATAGGACTAACTCATAGACCGGATACGGGTTATACTAGGGATACTAATATTAGCCGACCTAAGGATCTACCTAGACCCTATAGGAGCGCGTTAGTAGTTCTAGTAGGACTAGTTAAAAGTATAGCTACTAATACCCGAAAAGTTTTAAGTTAAATATAGGAATAAGGCAAAGATCTTTATAGTAATAGGAACAAAAAGTAGTCCTATTAAGCTACTAGGGAGCTATTAGGAATAGCCCTAAGGGATCCTATAGGAACTAAAAAAAGTTTAAGGATATTCTAAATATAAATAGCGCAAGATCCTACTAGTATATAAATAAATAGATTATATAATCGACCTCTAACTAAATACATTACTACTATATAGACTAATCTACTTACTCTCTTAAATAAAGCTAAAGGAGCTTAAAGAATACCTAAACGAGAATCTATAAGCTAATAGGATCCGCCCTTTAAAGTTACCTATAGAATTACCTATTCTATTTGTATTAAAAAAGAACGGTATACTTTAATTATATATAGATTACTAAGGACTTAATAAGGTCTTAGTAAAGAATTAATACGCCCTCCTACTAATATTTAAAATTATAAATTAATACTAAGGACCTATAGTATTCTTTAAAATTAATATTAAGGATGCTTACTATTAAATCTAGATTAAGAAGGGCAATAAATAGAAAATAGTATTTAGAATATACTATAGGTATTTTAAATACTTAGTAATACCGTTCGGGCTAACTAATATACCGGCTACCTTTTAATACTATATCTACTAAGTACTCTAAGGGTATATAGATATAATCTATATTATATACCTAGATAATATCCTAATCTTCTTAAAAAATTACTAGGAATATACTAAATATCTTAAGGAAATCCTAATACAGTTACAGTTAGCTAAGTTATATATAAATCCAGATAAGTATAGATTTTACTAAGAATTAGTTAAATTCCTAGGATTTATCCTATCTAAAGATAGAATAGTAATAGACCTAACTAAGGTATAGGCTATAACCTAATAGGAAGAGCCTACCTTATTCTATAATATCTAAGTATTTCTTAGGTTCTATAACTTCTACAAAAGATTTATTAAGAACTATTTAGGAATTATAGTACCCCTATATATACTCCTTAAAGGAAGTAAGAATAAAAAAAAGCTAAGAAAAGTCTACTTAAATAAAAAGGAACTAGTAGCCTTCTAAGAGCTAAAAGATATATTCGGAAAGGCTCCGCTATTATACTATTTTAACCTAATAAGACCTATTAAAATTAAAATAAATATATTAAGTTTTATAATAGTAGGTATCCTATCCTAACTAAATAACTAAGGGCATTAGTACCTAGTAGTATTTTAGTTAAGGAAATTCTCGGATATAGAACGGAACTATAGGATACCGGACTATAAAATATTTACTATTATTAAGTCGTTTAGATACTAGCAATAATATACAAAGGGGGTAATAATTCTAGTAAAGGTATTATTAAATTACTATAACCTATAGAGTTTTATAAATAGGCTAAGGTTAATTAAGCACTAAGTACACTAGTATATAAACCTAGCGGCTTTCGATTTCGTTATTAAATACAGAACAAGGAAATCTAACCTAGTAAATAGGCCCTTAAGAAGAACTACCTATAAGGGCGAGACCCTAAGTAATACCTACCTACTAGTACTGCTATAAAAGCGGCTTATAGGTATAGTAGGGGAAATATATATATATATAGGAGTATAGTAAGATACCTTTATAGAATAATAAGTCCTAAGCTCTAAGTAGGAATAAGGGTAACAAGACGTCCTTATAAGCCGAAGAAGGCCGACCTTATTAAGGTAAAGGTAAACCTAAAGAGGTACTAAACCCCTCCTAAATAGCCCAATAGGCTAGGGAATAGGCTAGTTATAAATAGCCTATTACCTAATAGTCCGCTAAGGAGAACCTAAAGGAAGGAATAGTATATAATACTACCCCTAAGTTACTAAAGAACTACCTTTATAAGATTTAGAGCAAAGACCTAAAGACAAAAAGGCTATAAGGTATAAAGATTTATAGCTAAAATAGTATACCTAATAAGGACTAGTCGGTAAATATAAGAGGGATACTATATTTCTAAAAACGCATTTATATCCTAAATAAGGCTACAGTATACTAGGAGCTTCTATAGCTATACTATAATAATCCTCTTATAGACTACTTTAAAGTCGAAAGGATAATATAATTACTATAGAGAGTAGTTTATTAAAAGGCTTATTAGTAAATATAAAACGCTAGATATAAATATACCTAGTCTACTAAGGGGTATCCTTAAGGAGGTATTACCCTTATAGAGAGTTACAGTTACTACTAATTCCTAATAGACCCTAGGCTAAAGTAATAATAAACTTTATTATAGGACTACCTACTACTTAATTTAAGGGGAAGGAGGTAAATACAATTTTAGTAATAGTAAACAGAATAACTAAGTATTCTATATTCCTCCTATACTAAACTATAGTTAATATAGCTAAGCTAGTATAGCTATTCTATTACAAAATAAAGCTCTATTTTAGTATACCTAAGGGAGTAGTAAGTAATAGAGGGCTAATATTTATAAGCTAATTCTAGTTAGAACTATACTACTACTCCTAAATAACTAAAAGGCTATTAATAGTATTTTACCTATAAACCGATAGGTAGACCAAAAGAATAAACTAGGTACTAAAGTACTACTATAATACTTTATTAGTTAGGACTAATCCAACTAAGCCAACCTACTATAAGTAGCCTAATTTACCTATAACAATACA
>NW_024467517.1:0-14715 GCF_001625195.1 Drechmeria coniospora
TCGCAACGCAGCCAACGCAAAGGGAAGATCTTGTACGATTTCATGGCTCAAGGCGACGACGAGGTCACCGTCGCTGCAGGCGATGATGTCAGCATTCTCGACGATTCTACAAGTGAGGAGTGGTGGCAGGTTCGCCGCCTTAAAAATGGCAATCAGGGCGTTGTTCCCAGCTCCTACATCGAAATCACAGGATCAATCACCCCCATCGTGGCAACCTATTCAGATGTAGATTCAGCCAAGGCCACCGTCGAACAGAACCGCCTTGAGGAGATCCGGCTGACCAAAGAAGCCATTAGAGCGAGCAAGCAGCCTCAACAGGTAGGGATGGGAATGAATCTTCCCGAAAGAGGGAGCAGCCTTGTGGCCAAGGAACATAGTAATAATTTGGGACAACAGCGAAGCCGGCATGAAACTGGCCGAACCGATGGCGATGAGCATCCAAAGGCCAAGTCAAGTATAGCCTCCCCTGATACAGCCCACTTTGCGACGACGATGAATATAGAGCGCTGACCAACTCAAATCACAGAACCGGAGTTAACCAAGGTGAGAGCCTGGACAGATCGGTCTGGCTCCTTCACTGTCGAGGCACAGTTTCTCGGCCTCAAGGACGGCAAAATTCATCTACACAAGATGAACGGTGTCAAGATTGCTGTACCAATCACCAAGATGTCGCGCGCCGATCTTGGGTATGTCGAGAGTGCGACAGGCATCAGTCTCGACGATGACAGGCCCCTGGCGGACGTCAAGACGGCCAAGTCGGCAGAGAAAAACCGTCTGTCCGAGGTCGGAGCAACTGTTGGGAAGAGCGAAAATATTGACTATGACTGGTTTGAGTTTTTCCTGGCGTGCGAGGTTGCGGTTGGGCTTTGCGAACGGTATGCCCAGGCCTTCGCCCGGGATTCGATGGATGAGAGTGTGCTGCCTGACGTCAACGCGACAATACTTCGAACGTTGGGTCTTCGCGAAGGCGACATTATTAAGGTCATGCGCAAGCTGGATGCCAAGTATGGCCGCGACCGGGGGAAGCTTGAGTCGAACGAAGAGACAACCGGGGCCTTTTCTCTGGACCTGGAGGAGCCCTTCGTAACAATACACGGAAGGGTCGACCGACACGAGCCATGCAGACAAGCGACGTTGTCAGTACCGCCATCATTTCCGGGAATAACACCTCGGATGGTGTCAAGTCTTTCTCAGGGGCGAGTTCAAAGTCATCCAACACTACATCCACTGGGTTCGATGACGATGCTTGGGATGTAAAGGCGGACTTGACCAAACAGCAAGTGACGGCAAATGGAAAGCAACCCAGCTCGGTGGCAAAAACGCAGTCGACTCCGGAGCCAGCCGTGACCGCCGAGTTGACAGGTTCTATGAAGGAACTGTCTCTACTCTCCCGCCCACTTCAACCAACCCAAATCGAGCCCCCACCAACGATAGCGAAAATGACCAACACACTAGAGCTTCAAGATCACACTCAACAACTCACTGGCGCAAGCCCGTCCTTCTTTTCCACCGTCCCCAAACCTGCCCAATCGCCATCGTCACCAAAAGCTCTTGCCCGACACCGACCGGCACCCCTTCAATGTCATCGACGGAAAGCTCTCTGATACCGCCGCCGCCTCAACGTCCCTTGTCGGCTCCTCAGGCAGCACAGTTATCCGTACCGTCATCTTCCATGATGCCTCAAATGACCGGTCCTATTCAATCGCAGGCGGCATCTCCAGGTTCCAATCTCAACAATTTAGCTCAAGTCAGGCTAGTACAACAGTATTCGGAACAGCTCCAGCCCGCATCGACCGTCTACTTAAGTTTCCAGGATCAAGGCCTAGCTTCATATTCATCAGGAGCCACGAACCAGCAGCAATATATGCAGCCAATGATGACAGGGGTTCCAGGTTCAAGCCCTTTCCCGGATTCGGGCCGTCCATTGCAACCTCAAATTCTGGCTCAACCCAGCGGCCTCCCATCTCCATTTCCTCCCAGCGTAATGCCCTACTCCTCCGGGTCAGGCGCATTAGGCGGAGTTAATAGCATACTACCTTCGCCCCTAGAGCCTCAGAGACCGGGTGGGGTAAGTCTACAGCTGCAGCAGATGGACGCTCTTGGTTCCCTGGGTGGCGGCTTTACCCAACCGATTCAGCCTCAACAGACGGGGCCGCCCCCTCCAGTCCGATTTGGTGTGGTGAAAGCGGAAGCCCAGAGGCTGACTCCTCAGCAAACTGGGCGGCGAGCAAATCTGGCTCAAGCAAGTGAGTGATATGATGCTTGATATCAATTGCTTCACTTAGCGTAACAATAATTCAGCTAACCCTTCCGTAGCGCCCCAGAATCCTTTCGGGTTTTAAAAAGCTACGAGAAAGCAATGCTCAGATACTCTCGGGGGGCGAATATTGGAACAAGTGGAAAGGATCGATTGAGCTCGGAACCGCAAAAGCGGAATGGCATCAAGGTTCCACACCTACAGAATTAACAATCCTCTGTATTGAGTTGATGTGCTTAGTATGATTGCTCCCCTAGTCTTGTTAGGGTTTCATCATGCTGTGGTGACTATAAATTAAAAGGGATATCCCGACATCGCCTAGGCAGGCGATTGTCCACTTGTTCCACATCGATTTCAGCATGTCAATCATTTTTGAGGTATTGAAGTTGGCCAGAGCTACATTCTTACCATGCGTAATCACAGAGCTGGCTCGTACCACTTGCCGGTTGCTATTCAGACTGCTGTCCACAAATACCTCGACAGGGACTAGCCAGCCAAAATGGGGAGCAAGGGTGGCCGCCGCAGTTGACGATTATTCGCGTGGTGCAAGATATCCTTACGTGGAAGTAGCAGCGGGAATATAAAATGGCACACGGGAATACACCAATCTCTCATGTCGATGGTTGCTCCGTTACTGTATGACACATACTGGAATAGATAGCCTTCCGTTGGTTATGCCAACATTACGCGGCCTGGAGCGTTTTTTTTTTCGGGGGGGGGGGGGGGGGCTGGGCTATTCAGCATGCCGGCTTCCATGGCCTCAGAGCCGCTTGACCAAAATTTATGGACTAAGGAATTCTATGGCCGTTCAGCTTCGAGAGACTACTCATTCAACTGTGGAGGCGTGGAATCAAAGTATGGGCATTGCAGTCGTCCCTGCCAGCATATCACGTAGGCAGGTTTTGGACAGCAATATGTACTACCAAGTGCTATTATCCAACGAGTTTCCTCACACCTTGCGCCTTCGCGGTTTGCCGTCGCTTGACACACTGGAGGTGGAATAAGGTTTAGCAATATCCATCTCTGTGGTTTTATGCCTACTTGGCTCGAAGCGTTTGCGAACAGCCCTGATCATCATGACAAACCAGTAGAAGTTCAGACTGTTCAGTGTCAGGTTGCTTGCGAGATAAACAGCACCAAGCCACATGGGCACGGAGGACTCGTCAGTGGCGAAGGCCATAACGGTCGAGTTATGCAGATGCTGGGTGGGGTGTCTGTCGATGGCAGCCCAGGTATCACGGAAGGCAAGGACGGACTGATACGTCCCATAGATAAGACGACAGCAGAAGAAACTGAAGAGGAGCAGGAACCCGTTGTAGAGCTGCATGCGAGATCCTGTCATACCGATTTTGTCCATGAACCAGTGTATGTTCAGGAATGGCGTGGAGAGCTCCCATAGGATAAATATGCAGCCATAATAGTTGAGAAATGGCCGCTGCACGGTTCCGGTGAGTTAGCAGAGAAGATAGGGAGAGAAAGGGAAGCCCCAACGTACAAACCCAAAAATGTAAACAAACAAAGCGGATACTGCATGAGCTAGAGTGCCGAAGCCGAAAACGTCGATATTCCAGCTCGTAATGATGAGATCCCAGACAAAGTAGCCTGCGGCCAGGGCCTGTATCATCCCAGCCGCACCAGTATAGCCCCATACACGCTCCTCCCAGTTCATTGCTCGACGGTCGTCATCGACGAGCATGACCCAGGACGCCAGTATGATTATAAGAGTGCTCTGGAACATGGAGACGACATGAGCATCCCAGTTGAGGCGTTTTTGGGGAGATAATTTGACATAGTGCTTTGACGCAAGTAGTTTGGATACTATAGGGGAGATGGGCCAAAAGACGAGCGTGTATCCTATAGCCGCGGCGAGGACCTCATGGATGTGGAGAGCGAGTGTGGGGAAGCCGAGACGTTCGCACCAGGGTTGAACCAAGTCAACAAGCCAGGGACTGGGCGGTATAAAGAAGGGGTCCCTCATATTTTGCTGGGTTGGCTCTGTTGCAGCAAGAGTTTCGTGGCCGCTCTTGGGTGCTGCCTGCCACTGTCTATGGAATCTTTAGTGTCCAGAGCAAGCCCTTTAAAGAGTGCGAGATATATGTTCTCCTTGTGATTCTGTCAAGGGGTAACGAAGCCACCAGGAATACCAATGGCCTGGTTGACGCAACGATTAAAACGCAGCGTGGGACACTTCAGGAATTTATGAAGTAGGGATGGATAAGCTTGGCATTCGGAGGGGTCAGAGAATAAGTCGAGGAACAATGCCAAGACCATTGGGGTATCCTGTGGGTGGTAAATTACTTACGACACACACCTCGACTCGAAGGTCAACCCTGGAGGCAAATGCCCTTGCTCTACGGAGTAAATCTCATGAAATTTTGCATAAATTAGTTAACAAATAGGCTAAATAGTTAGAACTATTAAAGGATTTATTAGTATCTATACTTAGTTATAGGTACTATTCTTTAATTTTACTTATGAGGCCTACGCCTATAGCGTATGCCTTTTAAGTACTATAAAAGATTTAAGATTATTCGTAAAGTTAGTAAATAACTACAATTTATACTATATTTTTAGGAATACTATATAAGGACTATTTATTATAAGGGAATTAATAATATATTATAATTTAGTATTTTTAAAAAAGTATTAATAATAAAGAAGAGGATATATTAATATAATTATATTATAGAGTTACTAGGCAATTGCTCTAGGACTCTTAATAATATTTATTAAAAGACTTAAACAAGGGAAAACTACTTAGCAGTTAGGGCTTTTAGTTTATATGTATTCCTTTAGTAGGTCCGTTGGTCTTTTTATTTTGTATCCTATATTGGGCTAAGCCTAATACTATAACAAATTACTCTTTAAAATTCTTAATACATAAAGTACTATTAAAATTACTAGTATTTGTATTAGTAAGACTACTTAAATAGGATACTATTCTATGTATTGCTATTTGCAATATTATTATAGAGTTACTAAGTAACTGCTCTAGGGCTCTTAATAATATTTACTAAAAGACTTAAAGGAGGGAAAACTACTTAGTAATTAGGGCTTTTAGTTATATGCATTCTTCCTAGTAGGTCCCTTAGTTCCCTCCGTTCTCCTATATCGGGCTAAGCCTAATACTATAATAAATATCTAGTAGTAGTACTACTGCTTACTAATATACTACTATTGTACTATATGTATAAGTAGTATATTGAGTTAACGAATTGTACTTACTATACAAATTCTTCTTGCTTTAACTTAGTATTCTTGCAATTTGCGTGCGCAAGAGGAGGGGTAGTGGAAGTATATCGCACGGACCAGGGAATCAATCAAGCTGTTAGTAACAGCATAAGGGGTGCCAGTTAGTAACTGGGCAAGAGTGCACAATTGGTAGTACCGAATTATACAAACGAATGCGATTATATTTCAAAAAGGAGAAACTATTCTAAGGGAATGGCTACTGCCTTATATAGGTGTAGAAGTGCAGTAAAGACTGTTCCAGCTTGTTCCATAAGTAGGGTAAGTAACATTCCGGCTTATTCCAAGAAGTTCCAGCTTATTCCATAAGTAGGGTAAGCAACATTCCGGCTTATTCCAAGAGGTTCCAGTATATTCCATAAGTAGGGTATGGAATATTCTAGAATATTCTAGAATGTTCTAGAGCATTCTGTACTATACCTAATTAGGCAAGTATCTCTAACAAATAGTTTAGAGAAATAGTATGTTGTATACTATTAGTCAGCTCTGTATACTTACTTATACTCTCAGTATAGTATAGTATATCTGCCAGCAGTAGTACTTCTGGCAGTTGCTACTGGTAGTAGCAATAATAGGATAGTATCCTATTTGGGTAGTCTTACTAGTATAAATCCTAGTATTTTAACACCCCCTCTATTTAGCTAGTATGACTACTGCTAAATAGGGATCCCTTGGAGACCTAGTAGGCCAAGGTAGCGTTGGAAGAGATCAGCGGTAAGGGCCTTAGTAAGACCATCGGCAGGCATAGACTTAGTGTTCAGGTAACTGATTTTAGCTAGTCCATTGGTTGCTTCTTGCCGAATATACCGAAACTTTAGCAGTGTATGCTTTGTTCGGTTATGCTGATTGGGATTGTTGGCATTAGAGATAGATCCGTTGTTATCGCACAAAAGTAGGATGGGTTTTTTAAGGCCTTTGTCGATTTCTGTAAATAGACCGTCTAGCCATTTAAGTTCCCGAATTGCTTCCAGTAGGGCATCCGATTCTGCCTCTACAGTAGAAAGAGCAATAGTACTAGCCCTTTTTGATTTCCAGCAGATTGGTCCACCGGCTAGAGTAAAGAGGTACCCATAGGTAGACTTAGAAGAATCCAAGTCACCTGCAAAGTCGCTGTCGGAATATCCTAATAGATTGGGTGTTGTTGACTTAGACCAATAGCATATAGCTAGGTCTGTAGTTCCTTTTAGATATCGAAGGAGGTTCTTGCCGGCTGATAGCTGCAGACTAGTAGCCTGATGCATATACCGGGATAGCCATTGGATTGCAAAGGCTATATCTGGTCGGGTCAGTAGCATAAGGTACATTAGAGTCCCTACTATCTGTTGGTATACCAGTTGGTCGGTTGCGGACAAGGGAGTAAGAGGCGTTGTAGTAGCCTGCTTAAGTACTCCTGGCTGTAGCGGTATTGCTACTGCCTTGGACTCCTTTAACCCAAATCGGGATAGGGCTTCCTCAATATACCCTTTTTGGCTAAGGGTAATACCCTTAGTTGTTCGACTGATTTGTACGCCTAGGAAGAAGGCGGCCTGTCCGCGGTCTTCGATTGGGTAAACCATATGTAGTTGTTGCTTCAACTTGTTAATATATGTACGGTTTGGTCCAATAAGTAGGCAGTCGTCGATATGGCTAACTATGTAAGTACTAGTAGTACTGTTATAGTAGATAGCCGGATTAGATACAAGGGGGCTGTATCCGTATTGTTGTAGCAGTTTGGTAAGTGCCTCCTGCTATTCTCTAGGTCCTTGTTTTAAGCCGTAGAGTGCCTTTTTCAAAAGGATGCCTTATTTGACTGCCGGATTGTAGCCTAGCTTAGCTAGTAGCTTAGCTAAATTATTAGTCTTATTAAGACTAATAAATGCTTCCAGTCCCTCAGGGATTTCAAGATAATTGACTTTAGGTAGCTCACTGTTTAGGAAAGCACCAATAAAGTCAATCTGTTCGACGTACCAGTTGTTCTGGGCAGCTAGGGCTAGTAGTATCCTCCAGGTAGGTGGAATACTAGTAGTTGCAAAAGTCTCTAGGTAATCGAGGCCTTCGATTTGCATAAATCCCTTAGCTACTAGTCGTGCCTTGAATTTGATGGGGTTGTTCTGCTGGTCCTTTTTGACTCGTAGTACAAGTCGGCTTTTCAGAAGTCGTCTGCCAGTTGGTATTTCTTGAAGGGGGATAAAATAGAATACCCCTGCCTGGATAAGCTGCTGGAATTCCGAGAATATAGCACTTATCCACTGGTCTTTGTTATCTGACTTAAGTACCTGTTTCCAGCTAGTAGGCTCGCTACTATTTAGTAGTTGCTTGGCCTTAGCTTGGTAGCATAGGTCCTGGATCCAATACGCTAGGTTAAGATCCATTGGGTCAGGGTTGTCTTCTGGTTCTGGTGCATCTGGAAGAGAGGTATCTGGTAGATCCTCTATTGGCTGGGCCAGGACCCCCTCTATTGTACTAGTCCTAGTAAGACTAGTTGGTCCGTTGGCTCCTTGCAACCTACTGGTCCTAGTAGGACTAGTAGGTCCGTTGGTTCCTTGTAACCTACTGGTCCTAGTAGGACTGGTAGGTCTACTAGTCCTAGTAGGACTAGTAGGTCCGTTGGCCCCCTCTGTCTCCCTAGGTGTTAGGGGACTAGAGGTATTTTGCGAGATATAGTCTTCTATCTCAATTTCCCCCTCTGACTCTAGTTCTTGAAGACTAGGACTTAGTAGTCGTTGAAGTCCTTGGGAGATAGGGCCGATACCTTCTAGGACTTTAAGGAAGGTAGTTTTTGTAACTGCCCTTCTAGAAGGTATATACACAAGGTATGTTTTTGAACCTAGCGTTGCTAGTAGCCTTGCTGGTTCTATGCGTTGTGCTAATTTAGCACTTTGAATCCGTTTCTGGTGTGGGATCAGGACTTCGCAGTGGGCACCAATAGCCTTATAGGCTGTAAGGTTTGGTGGTGTTTTTAGCCCTTGTAATTCCTGCTTGAGCAATTGGTAGGGGCTTAAATCCCTGTTGGTAATTGCAGTATAGTTAACTAGGTTGACTATAGCAGGAAGTATAGCAGACCAGAGGAAAAGTAGGAGGCCGGCCCAGATTATTGTTGCGCGTAGTCGGTCCAGAATAACTCGTATAGACCGTTCGGTAAGTCCGTTTTGTTCGGGGGTGTATGGGCAAGACGTATCGAATAGTATTCCTTTGGTACCCAACCAGTCCTAAAGCAATGTATTGATTTCAGGTCCTCCATCGTAAAATAGCCTTTTTGGGTAACGGCTATAGTGTGTTTTTAGGCTTTGAAAGAAGTTCTTTATAGCCTGGAGAATAGTTGGTCCTTCCTTATTAGGTAAGATGTATACCCAACGGAATCGGGATTTTCGATCGATAAGTATTAGTCCAATGGATTTTCGGTCGTAGGATATAGGTTTAATCCCGAATATATCCCCTTCGATAGAATTAAGTACACAGTCTGGATCCTCGATTGGATCGTTTGACTGTCGTCTGGTAGATTTTGCCCGTATGCAAGCAAGGCATTGAAAATCGGTAGCCTTAATAGACGAGAAGTTAGGCAGCCCGCTAGTAATTTTACTAGTCTTTTTCAAAAGTGGCAGACTGATATGTCCTAATCGGATGTGCCAGATGCCTGCTTGTTGCAATAGTCTTTGGTAAGACTGGTTGCTGGATTCCGAACTAGTAGTCGGAATGGCCTGTTCCTCGGTACTAGCAGTGGGGACTGCCAGTAGGTCTGTTGCCTCTATAGGGATTGGGTCCTCTATAGGGTCTTTGTATAGGGTAACCTTAGTAAGGTCCCTTGATCCAACCGAACTAGTAGTTGGGCTAGGATCTAGTCCTGGTATAGGTACTTGACTAGGTACCGACCTAGGTGTAGATCTAGGCACCGGACTAGGCACCGATCTAGGTGCCGGACTAGGCACCGATCTAGGTACCGTCCAGTCTTCTGCCTCGTTGGCCCAGGAAGGTGATTGCGAAGGAATTTCCACTGTTATTCCGTAGCTACTATAGTAGCTAAAGTAGGCTGAGTCTGATTTGCTCAGATAGGGCGTATCTTGGCCTTCTTGTTGTAAGAAGAAGCCGTGCCTCTGGAAGTCGAGTAGGCCACATACTTGTCGGTTCGAGTTGTATAGGGATTCCTTAATAAGTGTTCCCCCTAATCCGTAGTGGCGGATTCCACTGATAATATTGACTTCCATTTTCGGAATATATAGTGCATCTTGTAGTACAAGAGTACTATAGGTTGGTGGATCGGTATTAATTAATACCGTAAATTCTGTATTTCCAATTCTACTAGGGTAGATTGGGCTACCTCCAGTTGTAATTGGTTGTGCCTGGGATTTTGTAATTGGTCGGAAGGTTGTAAACTTAGACCGATTATTTACCAAATGGCAGGTTGAGCCAGTATCGTAGAGTAGGCCTATATGGTATATATTAGCGTTAGTAACGTTGTATAGTGTACCAATATTACCTAAGTTAGGTAATATTTCCAATTCTTCTGTACAGTTAGAATCGGTATCTGATTCCTGGTAGGAATAAGATGAATCCATACAGCCAGCGGCTAGACTGTAGTTACCAACTAGGAAACTAGTAGTATCCTTTGGTTGGTTGGTCGATTGGTTGGATTTCTTTTTATTAGTTTGGCTCGACTGGTTAGATTTCTTTTTATTAAATTTCTCTTTCTTCTTTTTCTTAGGTACTTGGGATACCTTGTAGCTGAATGTATTCGATCCAGTAGTACTGGAGTTTCGATTTTCTTCCAGAAGGTTAACCATAAGGTATTGTAGACCTAGGGTATCTGTTTCAAGTCCTAAGGCTCGGGAAGACTGAATGGTATTGCGTTGCATAGCAACCCATTGTGGAAAAACAGGCTTAACTGTTGCAAGGTATCGGTTGGCTTGATCCAGTGGATCGATTGTTACTCCGGCTAGTTGTAGCCTAGTAAGTCGACTGTTAAATTCAGTATTAAATGCCTCGAGTATTCCTTTGTACCCCTTAAATGTAAGGGTGTGGTAAGCGTCGTATAGGTTAGAGCGTTTGGCTTTGTAACCTTCGGAGTATTGTTTTTTCAATAACAGGAAAACCTCAGTTGGGTTTTTGATCCATGCAATAGATGCTAAGGTTTCTTCCGTACAGCTGTCCCGTAATAGCATAAGCAAACGGGCCTGATTTCTGCTTGAGAAGTTGGATGCAATTGAAGGTTTATCCAGAAAACTTTCTAGGTCCAGGGCTTGAAGTTGAATTGATAGGGATTGCTCCCATAGCTCGTAATTCTCGGTGCCTTTGAGTTTTGCGTATTCCGGGAATTGGTAGACTTTTTTATTTAACTTGTAGCTGGAGTTAGAATCCTCTGTCTTTGTAATAGTAGTACTATTACTGAGATTGCTAAGAGTTGACTCGATTGTATTTAGTCGATCTTGTATCTGTGGAACAACAGTATTGAGTTGTTGCATAGATTGAGTATGTTGTCGTAAAAGTTTATCGATTTGCGTTTGCTGTACCAGTAGACGTTTTTCGATTTCCGACAGGTTAGTTCCCTGACCTTGATTGGTGGGATCCATTTTCTAGTTAGTAACTAGATTCCGATTTTGCCTTACCTACCTAGCTAGTAGTACTAGCAATAGGTCTTCTACTAGTAGTACTAGTAGGAGTTGAAGCTGTAGTTAGATGACCAACAGTTACCAGTAGTACTGGTAGACAACGTACTAGTAGTACTAGCCGTTGGGGGAGCCGTTTGGTAACCAGGGATTACCAGTAGTACTGGTAGATAACGTACTAGTAGTACTAGTAGTTGGGGGAGCCGTTTGGTGACCAGGGATTACCAGTAGTATAGTAGGTAACTTAGTAAGTCACAGGATTCGATCAATCGTTACCAGTAGTACTAGTAGGTAACTTAGTAAGTTACAGAGATCGATCCGGACGATTTACCAGTAGTACTGGTAGGCGACTTAGTAAGTCGCACAGATCAATTCCGGAGGATTGATTGTAGTCCTTCCGGGCTCATAACCTCTTGCAATTTGCGTGCGCAAGAGGAGGGGTAGTGGAAGTATATCGCACGGACCAGGGAATCAATCAAGCTGTTAGTAACAGCATAAGGGGTGCCAGTTAGTAACTGGGCAAGAGTGCACAATTAGTAGTACCGAATTATACAAGCGAATGCGATTATATTTCAAAAAGGAGAAACTATTCTAAGGGAATGGCTACTGCCTTATATAGGTGTAGAAGTGCAGTAAAGACTGTTCCAGCTTGTTCCATAAGTAGGGTAAGTAACATTCCGGCTTATTCCAAGAAGTTCCAGCTTATTCCATAAGTAGGGTAAGCAACATTCCGGCTTATTCCAAGAGGTTCCAGTACATTCCATAAGTAGGGTATGGAATATTCTAGAATATTCTAGAATGTTCTAGAGCATTCTGTACTATACCTAATTAGGCAAGTATCTCTAACAAATAGTTTAGAGAAATAGTATGTTGTATACTATTAGTCAGCTCTGTATACTTACTTATACTCTCAGTATAGTATAGTATATCTGCCAGCAGTAGTACTTCTAGCAGTTGCTACTGGTAGTAGCAATAATAGGATAGTATCCTATTTGGGTAGTCTTACTAGTATAAATCCTAGTATTTTAACAAGTATAACTCTTAAAAACAAAAGGGAAATACCTCTTGGAATAAAAGGGGTAAAATAGGAAGGGTATATAGTAGAAGTTTAGTTGCACAAACTATTTAAAATAGATATTAATTAAGGCTATTTGTAATAGTAGGAAGTGTACTAGTTAGTAACTAGGCAAGAAATACAGATTTAAATAAGTTATATAATAGTACTAAGGGATAATTTAAAAAGAAAGACTATTGTATTTCTTATACTTATACAATATGTATTTATAGTATATATATATCTTATATAGTTTTATTCTATTCTAACTATTTATTATAAAGTTACTAGATAACTACTCTAGAGCTCTTAATAATATTTATTAAAAGACTTAAAGGAGGGAAAACTACTTAGTAACTAGGGCTTCTAGTTATATATATACTTTTTAGTAGGTCCTTTAGTTCCTTTTGTTTTTATATATTGGACTAAGCCTAATACTATAATATATTGTCTTACTTTATCTATTTAAAGTAAAGTTTATTTATAGCTATAATTAAACTACCCTTCCTTAGGCTAGTCTTCCTATTATTATAGCCCCCTTAAAAAGTTATTAATTAGTTAGGTATTTACTAGGTATATAATATATATAGCCTCCTTCCTTTTTATTCTTTTCTTAGGAGCTTACTAATTACTTAGGGTAACTAGCTTTACTTTACTTTAGCCCCTCCTTAGGTATTTACTAAGTACCTAAGGCGCCCTACCTTACCTTACTTTTCCCTTTTATTAATCCCTTTATATTAAACTTTCTATTTATTTTTTATTTATACTTATTATTTTTCTTTTTTTAATTATTATACCTGTTTATCTTTTAGCTCCTTACTATATAATTTTTATTATTAATCTCTTTACTACTTTTTTTACTATACCTTTTCTTTATATTATTATTCCTTCCCTATAAGGTAGGTTATTACTTTTTTATAAGGCTATTCTATATATTTTTTGGGTAGTTAACTAATAGATTAGTATTAAGAAGAGTTATTAATTTCTTTTTTACTATTATTAACTCCTCCCTTATAGAGGATTTATTTACCTTTCTATTACTACTACTATTATTATATTTACTACTATAGGTACTCCTCCCCCCCCCTCTAAATATAGTTTAGGCCTGTATTATAGCTATTATACTAATAAGTTAAACTACTATTATACTTTAGGTAAATACTTAGTAAAGAGTAATTCCTTTAATAAGAAGTTTATACTTTTAGAGGAGGTATATAAAATATACCTTCCTTATATAATTATCTTATTACTAATAGCTATAATAACTATATACTAAGCTATAGTACTAGTTACTATATATATATTATATATATATATATTATATATATATATACTAAATATATTTAAGTACTATATTTATTTACTATATACCCTTAGCTATATTGTACTTTATATAACCTTTATACTTATACTTAGTATAATATTTATATTTTAGTTAAGGCTTACCCTAAGGTTAGATTTATATTAAGTACTTATACTATCCTTTTACTTAAAGTTTTAGCCTTAGGCTAAGTTTAGGCCTATATCCTAGCTTTAGTTAAGATAAAGCCTACCTTTATATATTCTACTTATACCCTTACCCTATACTAAGTATTATTTCCCCCCTTACTGCTATTAATAATAATAACCTAAACTATACTCTTATCCTTACCGTCAATACCTTAACTCTAACTTAAGTAGGTAGTCATTCTAGTACTATACTAAGTATATAGCTTAGCGTATTTACCTAAGGTATAGCCTAGGCCCTAATAGGTATCTAGAGTAATATATACGGCTTTACCTACTATTAGTAGGTATAGGAAGGTATTAGTATTAAGTTAGTAGCTACCTTAGTAAATATATTATAATATCAATAAGTTATAAGTCTTATATAAATAGTTCCTTCTTATTATATAATTTTACCCCCTTTACTTTTATATTATTATAATAATAGTAGGTTATACCTATTTTATATAAATATATATTTTTATTATATTACCCTATTACCTTTACCCTTTTATTACCTATATTACTTAGTACTTTTATTTTATACCCTACCCTCCTTAGTTATATTTTACCCCTACTTAAGTATTATAATATATAGTTTTAAGACCCTCCCTAAGGAGAATATTAAGAAAAATAAAAGTAAGAACAAAGGTAAAAAGGGTTTAAAGAATTCTAATAAGTTTAAGTAATATAATTAGTATATATTTATAGTAGTATTAGGTAAGGTCCTTATTAAGGCTACTTTAGGATTAGTTTTTTCCTTTAGTATATTTAAAATTTAAAATTTTATTTTATAGCTTATTTATATTTTACTATTTATATAAGGATCTTCTTATTACTATATAAAATCTTTTAGGGCTTTTATTTATATAAAGGCCTTTATTAATTTTTAGGTTAATTATTTATAACCTAGCTATTTTATAAGGGTATTATATTATTCCCCTTAGCTTTAGGCCCCTTATTACTAAAATATATTTAATTTAGTATTCCTTTTATAAGGTATTATTCTTATTTTAGACTAATAATAGGCTTAGCTTTAAATCCTATACTACCTAACTAAGGGGTTATTTATTACCCTTTTAATAAGGTTT
>NW_024467518.1:0-13780 GCF_001625195.1 Drechmeria coniospora
ACGGGTATTTAGAATAATATATAGTCTTACCTACTTTGGTAGGTATAGGAAAGCATTAGTATTAAGTTAGTAGCTACCTTAGCTAAAATATACTATAATATCTATAAGTTATATAAGTCTTATATAGATAGTTCCCCTTATTATATTATCCTACCCCCTTTACCCCTATATTACCTATAATAATAGTAGGTTATACCTATCTTATATAGGTAATATAACTTTATTATACTGCCCTATTGCCTTTACCCTTATATTGCCTATATTACTTAGTGCCTTTATTTTATACCCTTACTCCATTTAGTTATATTCCGCTCTTACTTAAGTACTATAATAAATAGTTTTAAGACCCTCCCTAAGGAGAATACTAAGGAAAATAAAAATAAAAATAAGGGTAAGAAGGGTTTAGAGGAGACTAATAAGTCTAAGTAATATAGTTATTATATATTTATAGTAGTATTAGGTTAGGTCCCTATTAGAATTACTTTAAGGCTAGTTTTTTCCTTTAATATATTTAAAATTCTATATTTTATCTTATAGCTTATTTATACTTTACTATTTATATAGGGACCCCCTATTACTATATAAATTCCTTTAGAGCTTCTATTTATATAAGGGCCTCTATTAGTTCTTAGGTTAGCTATTTATAATCTAGTTATTTTATATAGGTATTATATTATCCTCCTTAGCCTTAGGCCCCCTTATTACTAGAATATATTTATTTAGTATTCCTTTTATAAAGTACTATTCTTATCCTAAACTAATAGTAGGCTTAGTTTTAAATCCTATACTACCTAACTAGGTAAGGGGTTATTTACTACCTTCTTAATAAGGTCTATATAGAAGGTAGGGTATAAGCCCTAAGGAATATTTAGTATTACTATAAGTAATATTAGTACTATTAGTATTATAAACTTAAAAGCTACTTAGTTTAGCTTCCTATATAGCCTATTTAGTTTTAATATACCTAAGGCTAAGCTAAACCTTATTACCTACCTAGAACTTTTCTATTAGGTAACCTAAAGCTATTACTAACTTATATAAGTATTATTATATAAAAGCAATAGCTATTTATATAATTTCTATTCCTTCCCTTAGGTATTATAAGAATATAATAGCCCTCCCTTCTAGTATTATTATACTTACTTTATTATCTTTACTTTAGGTATTATATTAATTTTATAGCCTAATAATAGCTTATTTAGGCTAACTCCTATAACTAAAGACTTCCTATTATTTAGGGTAAGCTAATAGGTAGGTAGGTAGGCTAGTTAGTTAAATTACTTAAATAAGATTAGGATCTATAGGTAGCTTAAATTTCTTAATTTACCCTCTTTATACCCCTATCTATTTAGAGGTAGTATAAAGTTAATAGGAGTTATTCTATACCTATAAGGGAGTATAGGGATATTTAGAACTTACTAAGCTAATTTAATCCCTAATCTATTATAATTTAAGTAGGGAAACCCCTAAATTGCTACTAATAGGTCTTATACTATTCTATACAAGCCTTTATACTTATTATAATTATTACCTTTAGTTAGATAAACTTAAAAAGGTAGTCTATAATAATTATTAAAAATTAGGGGTCTTTATTATTTTATATTAATAAATTAGTTATAAAGTTAATTAATATCTACTTTTAATATTAGTTTAGTAAGGGGATTAGTTATAAGAGTTCCTATTTCTATAAATAGCTCTTATAGCTTTAGTAGTAGTAATAATTATAAATATACTATACTATATTTTATAATATACTATTTTAATAAAAGTCCTATTAAAGTACCTAAAATATTTTATTTTAACTAAAGTAACCTAATATAGGCAATTTATATACCTATTGTATTATTTATATTATAAGTAGTTTTTAGGCTAGTAACTATAAGTATTCCCTATAGTATATTATACTATAGGTACTAATAATATAGTTAGCTATTTATTTTCTTAATTATATTTTTACTAGGAATTTCTATATACCTATTATAACTACTTATTGTTAGACTTTATATATTATATTATTTTATAATACCTAATCCTATAATTCCTATAGGTAGGGTTTTAGAAAGAGTAGTTAGTTAGTTAGTATATCTTATAGAAATAGTATCTCCCTTTCGATTTATTCCTATACTACTAAGGGTAGTAGGAATATATTAGTAGCTTTTTATCCCCCTTCTATCTCTAGATATACTTAGTTTATTCTTATATCTATAGCCGTTATATCTTAAGCGCTTAGTACTTTATAGCTAACCTAGGTCTAATCTATCCTTATATTTATAATTACTATATTCTAGGCGTTAGGGCCTTTTTGTATAGGTTAGCCTTTAGGCGCTTCCTATAGTATAGGGATTAATACTAGCTAAAGTATTTATTTTAGGTATAGTATATCCTCCTTATTTTATTCCTAATATAAAAGTATATTTAGCTATTATACTTATAAGCCGGTCTATACTATAGTAAGTAATTAAAGTTTATAAGGACTTCTACCTATTATACTTATTATATTCTAATATCTTCTATAGTTTAATAAAGTATTTAAGGTTCTTATAGTTTATTAATATAATAAATAGTTCTATAACGCCTTATAGGTTTACTAACTATACCTTAAGGTAGTTAAAACCTACTAAAAGTTCCTTATTATAGATTATATAATTTCTTTTTATTAGTATAAGTTTAGTTAAGTAGTAGGCTATTAGCTATAGGACCCCTTACTATTAATTTATAAAAGGCATCCGCCTAGTACCTTACCTAAATAGTTAGTCTTAACTAAAGTCTTCTTATTTAGGTCCTATTATACTAGGATTAGGTATAATAAAAAGGTATACTTAAGGGATTAAAAGGCTATATTTTCTTTAGGTCCTTAGTAAAATAGTATACCTTTCCCTATAAGGGCTATAAGTAGTTCTATAAGGCTTATAAAATTAAAAATAAATTTATAATAAAAGTTTATAAAACTTAGGAAGCTTTAGATCCCTTTTACCTTAGTAGGTAGTTAATACTCTTAAATTATAGTAATTTTTACTAGATTAGGCCTAACCTTAATACCTACTTAAATAATAAACCCTAGGTATTTAACTTTTATTATTATAAATATATACTTATTAAGATTAAGGTATAGGCCGGCTACCTAATGCTGCTTAAGGATTTCCCTAACCTTAGTAAGGTAATTAGCCTTTAATCTAAAGGTATAGATTAAGATATTATTTAAGTAGGCTATAACTTATTCCCTTAATTTATTTTATAATACCCTATTAATATATCTTTAGAATAAAGCTAGTACTTTAGCTAGACTAAAGGGGTAGACTAACTATTTAAATAGGCTAAATTATATACAGAATACTATAAGTAGTTTATCTCCTAGCGCTCTATATAACTTATAAAAAGCTACCTATACGTTTAGTTTAGTAAACTAATATACTCCTAAGAATAAGTAAAGTATTTCTTTAACTAATAGGAGTAAGTAGTAATCCTATTATATAATTTTATTTAGGGCCTAATAGTTTATATATAGCCTTTATTTTTTTATTTTCTTTTTTAATAAGTAGTATTAGTACTATTACTACTAATAAGCTTACTTATAAACACCACGCGCCCACCCAATCGATTGAAACCACAATAAAATAGCCAAATTGCAGTTCTTTTAATTCCCCTCAATTAGGACATTACGATCCTCAAGTTACAGCCGCACGCAGCCGATTGCGCGCGTGCAGTCGGGGGTTAAAGATGCCTTTAACTGGGAGGAAGAGGGCCGCCAGAAACGCAACCCCGCGCGTACCGACCCCACCCAACGAGACCCACCCGATCCTACCCAATAAGACCCATCCGACCCCGCCCGACGGGACCTGCCCAATTGCACCCAACGAGACCCACCCAATTGCACCCAACGAGACCCACCCAACCTACCCAACCCACCCGACTATAGGCCCGGCTACAGGCCCGGTCCTAGCCCAGCCTACCCTATACCAGAAAAATCAGGAAAAATATTAAGAAAATCAAGCTCAGCCTACCCTATATAGGGAAATTCAGGAAAAAAATCAGGAAATTCAGGAAAATTAGGAAAATCAGGAAAACACTAAAAATACCAATATAACTGTAGAAAACACAAAGAAAATATAACAA
Organism: Drechmeria coniospora; assembly: GCF_001625195.1. Taxonomy (NCBI): domain Eukaryota; kingdom Fungi; phylum Ascomycota; class Sordariomycetes; order Hypocreales; family Ophiocordycipitaceae; genus Drechmeria; species Drechmeria coniospora. Next base: position 4,114 of record NW_024467518.1, read on the forward strand.
ACGAAGACGAAATCGAACTTATATCCCTAGGTTAACCTACAGATACCGATATGGAAGACCTAGAGGATACGGAAGCCCCTATCCAACCAGAAACCCCCGAAACCCCCCTTATACTACAATAACGAAAACGAACCTACGCAGACCTAGAGTCTCCTGAAAGGCTACCTAAATTAGCTAAAAAGGGGATATCTAGGTCTATAACTACCGACCAAAATGAGGGCCAAGACCTAGCCCTACAGATCCAACAGGCTACTATACTTATACAAAGTGCAGTATCGAAGATGCCATATAGCCTCTTCGAACCCCTTATAAATGCACTACAAAATGCGTTCCCAAGGGGCCCGAAGAGCTATAGCGAGGCAGCCCAAACACCTATACCTACAGGTCTCCAGGACAGCGCCTAGGCGGTTGTCCCACCAAGGGGCCGAGGACCCAAAGGCCCTAACGGGCCTAGCGGGCCTAGCGGGCCTAACGGGCCTAGCGGGCCTAGCGGGCCTAACGGGCCTAGCGGGCCTAACGGGCCTAGTGGGCCTAGCGGGCCTAGCGGGCCTAACGGGCCTAACAGGCCTAGCAGAACCAACGGGCCCAAACGCCCTACAAAGGAAGGCTTACAAGTTATCCTAAAACTCCGAAAGGAGCCTAAGGGACCTATAGAAAACAGACCCCAAGTACCCGCACTAACGCTACGGAATGCACTAAATAAGACCCTAGGGGCTATAGCTATAGCTAGCATCGAGCTATCGGCTAGGGGCAACCTAGTTATTATAACAATAGAGGCCTATACAGCAGCCCAACTACTAGAAAAACAACAGGCCTAGATAGGGCTATTTAATACTTATCCGGTTAAAACAATAGAGACCCCTATTAGCGGATAAAGCTAGTAGCACACGGGGTACCTATTCTTACGGAGACCGATATCCTTAAAATTACTAAGTCGGAAATCGAGACCTTTAACCCAGTTACGGTTAGGGGCCAGCCCCGCTGGCTTAAAAAGCCTAGCCTAGGTAAGGCCGCTGGGTCTATTGTTTTTGCCGTCCCTACAGAACAAGAGGCTAGCTATAGCCTTAAAAATGGGCTATTTATAGCTGGAATTCGGGCCAAGGTTGTAGCCTATAAGGCCTATACGCCAAAGACCTAATGCTTTAGGTGTCAGGGCTACGGGTACGACCCAAGCCTTTGCAATAAGAAAATCCACTGCGCACTATGCGCCAAAGGGCACTATACAAAGACCCACCGGTGCACTAGCTGCAACGCTACAGAGCCCTGCAACCACCTCGAACTAGTATGTGCTAACTGTAACGGTAAGCACAAGGCTAATAGTACCGAGTGCGAAATCTATCAGGCTATTAGACTATAAGTCGAAATAGCCTAGAAAAGTGCTATCTTAGGCTTATCCAGCATAACGCACGGAGGCATAATTTAGCACACCAATCGGTACTCCAACAGGCCTACGAGCAACGTACCGATATTATCCTTCTACAAGAGCCCTACTGCCCTAAAATTCAAGGAGCATTTATAGGGCTCCAATACCCGTCTTACTATATTATTACACCACAACAGTCAACTAGCCCTTTAAGTATTACAGTTAGACCTAGGGTCTTAACGTATATTAGGAAGGCTAGTAGGCTAGCTTATAATCCCCGATACGACCTATTTTCCGATCCGGATATCCAAGCTATAGAGATATTAGGTACTGAACCATTTATCCTAATTAACCTTTACAACGAAAAGGAACAGGCCTACGAGGACCCTAGCGGGCCTAACGGGCCTAGCGGGCCTAACGGGCCTATTGGGCCTAGCGGGCCTAACGGGCCTAGCGGGCCTAACGGGCCTAACGGGCCTAACGGGCCTAGGCCTAGCGCTAGGCCTAGCGGGCAACCAAGCCAGAACCCCTATACAGTCGAGAGGCTCCTTCTACCCTATAGATGCAATAAGCCTACACTTATTATAGGGGATTTCAACTTACATCACCCATTATAGAATCCAGCGGTAGACCCTATTAGGGCTACTAAGGCACAAAGGCTAGTAAACTGGCTAACAAGCCAGAAGGCTAGCCTAATCCAGGACCCAGAAGAGGTTAAAGGGGGCACCTATTTTAGGCCCGGCTTAAAGTCTAGGTCTATTATTGACCTAGCCTTTAGTACCCCTTTTAACCTACTAAACTGGTCTAACTGGAGGTACTTAGAGGCATCCGGGTCCGATCACCAGGTAATCGCCTTTAAAGCTAGGGCGCCTGTCCTACCTACAGCAAGCCTACTATTCCAGTCTAGGCCCCCCTTATTCAATTACAAGAAGGCCAACTGGAATAAGTATAACTGTTTATTACAGGAAAAGCAGGCATCCCTAAATTAGCAACTAGATACCCTAATTTCAGTAAGGGATCTAGATAGAATAGCTATACTAATTACAGAGGCTATACAGGCAGTAGCTATAGAGGCAATCCCTAGGCTACGGCCTAGTGAACGGTCTAAGCCTTGGTGGACCCCCGAGCTACTAGACTTACGGAAGACCCTTAGCCGTACACAAAGACTATTTCGGAAAAACCGGAAATGCAAAGAAGACTGGAAAACGGCCCGTAATGCCTATTTTTATGCTATTCGGAAAGCTAAAGTAGACTACTGGGAGACCTTTCTAGCTAATGCAGTTAACAGGGAGGTTTTCCAAGCCTATAACTATACGAAAGCTAGCCAGAATACTAACCTTCCGGGTATATTGTATACTAAGGAAGGAAGAGATATAATAGCAAATACCTTCCAGGAAAAATGCAATGCCTTTATTACAACCCTATTTCCGACAGGGCCTACAGAACTAACGGAGCCAACAGAACCTATAGGGCCTAGTAGGCTGCTTAGCAGGCCTAGCGGGCCTAGCGGGCCTGGTGGACCTAACGGACCTAATGGGCCTGGTGGGCCTAGCGGGCCTGGCGGGCCTAGCGGGCCTAACGGACCTAACGGACCTAACGGGCCTAGCGGGCCTAGCGGGCCTAGCGGGCCTAGCGGACCTAACGGGCCTAGCGGGCCTAGCGGGCCTAGCGGGCCTAACGGACCTAACGGGCCTAGCGGGCCTAGCGGGCCTAGCGGACCTAACGGGCCTAGCGGGCCTAGCGGACCTAACGGGCCTAGCGGGCCTAACGGACCTACCGGGCCTAGCGGGCCTAACGGGCCTAGCGGACCTAACGGGCCTAGCGGGCCTAGCGGGCCCAACGGGCCTAACGGGCCTACCGGGCCGAACGGGCCTACCGGGCCTTGTAGGAGGCCCACTATAAAACAGGTTAGTAGGGAAAGGTGGGAGTGGCCTAGCCTAGCTTGGAAAGAGGTTAAAGAGGCTATTAATTCGTCTTCGAATAAAAAAGCCCCAGGGCCCGATACTATCGGTTTCCTCCTTATCCAACAGACTTATAAGGTTATTCCTAAATTCCTCTTTAAGGCATATAACGCTTTATTTACAGAAGGCTACCACCCTAAGCTATGGCGACAAAGTATAGGCATTATCCTTCCTAAGCAAGGCAACCGAGACTATAGGAAGCCTAAGTCTTACAGGGTAATAGCCTTACTAAATTGCCTAGGCAAAGTCCTCGAAAAACTATTCGCTACGCGATTAAGCTACCTAGCCAATACTACAGACCTATTAGGCCCTACACAACTAGGCGGGCGGAAACAAAGGTCTGCAATAGATACAGCCCTACTACTAACCCACTATATCGAATTACAGCGCCTATCGAGGAAAAAAGCTAGTAGTACTATTACTACTACATTATTCCTTGACATTAAAGGCGCCTTCGATTACGTATCAAAGGTTAAGCTTATAGGGGTTTTACAGAGGCTAGACCTCCCAAAGGCCCTAATTAGCTGGGTTATATCGTTCCTATCAGGCCGATCGATCCAACTAGCCTTCGACGGCCAAATCCACCAACTAGTCGAAATAGCTATAGGAATACCGCAAGGATCGCCTATAAGCCCTATCTTATTCCTAATTTATATTAGGGATATTATAGCGGATAAGGCCTTCCAGTTATCCTATATTGATGACTTTAGCCTAACGGTATCGTCTAGATCTGCCTATAAGAACTGCCGGGCGCTAGAAGGTATTGTAACTAGGCTTACAGCCCAAGCAACGGACCAAGGGGTCCAATTTGACCACGGGAAAACGGAACTAATCCACTTTACTACACAAAGAGCCCCTATAACGGAAGGCGTAACAATAGCTAATATAGCAATTTCACCAAAGCCCGTTATTAGGTGGCTAGGTATTTGGTTCGACTCAAAGCTATCGTTTAAATCACACATCGAAAACCGGATAGCCCTAGCTAGGGCCGCCTTCCTAGGCCTATCTAGGCTAGCAAGTACCCAAAAGGGCCTACCCTATAGGGCACTACGGCAACTATATATTGCGTATATTACTACTATAGCGGACTTCGGGGTCCCTGTTTGGTACAAAGGCCAGGGCAAAGGCCTAATACAGTACTATCAACGCCTACAAAACGAGGCCCTACCGAAGGTCCTAGGGGCTTTTAGGGGGTCCCCTACAAAAGCCCTAGAAATCGAGGCCGCGATCCCCCCGCCGGAGATACGGTTCCAGAAGGCCTGCCTAGGCTACGCCCTAAGGACCCTAATGTTTCAGTACAACCACCCGATCCGTAAGGCCTACAACATAGCCATACGGGACGAACTAGCCGAATCAGGGTCTGATTTAGGTACTTTTACCTATATTAGGCCTATAACACAGCTATTCCGGCTACTATCGAAAATCAAGGAAATAATAGGCCCTAACTGGGGCCTAGAGAGACAAAGAGCGGCCTGGCAAGCCCCCTGGGCCCTAGGGCCTAGGGCCTCTATAAGTATTTCGCAAAGCCCTAAGGAGACAGCTAAACTAGAACACGAAACCCTTCTAAGGGACCTAGAATTTAATAACTGTATTATTTATTATACAGACGGGTCACAAGGGACTATTAGGGGTCAAACAACGAACTCGTGCGCCTACTACGAAACGGACCCTACAGGCCGGGCCCTAGGGGCAAAGGCCTATAACATAGGCCCTAGGATCGAAGTAGTTAATGCCGAGCTAATTGGTATAACGAGGGCCCTAAAGGCCTTATCCTTATCCCAACGAAACCCCCTACCGCAAGAAGCCTATCTTTTTATAGACAGCCAAGCAGCTATTCAGAAGGTAACCGTAGGCTATAGCGACCTAGCCTATAAGGCAAGGCAGCTAGTAAATAGCCTAGCGGACCGGAAGGTAGCTATAACCCTAACGTGGTGCCCTAGCCACGTTGGAATTATAGGGAACGAAATTGCAGACCAGCTTGCAAAGGGTGGCCTAACTAGGCCTATAGGTGCCCCCTATACCTCCCTAAGTTATCTACGGAGGAGAGTTAAAGAGGCAGCCCTAGGGGGGTGGAAGGAGCTATGGGCTAGGGAGGAGGCCCGAGGCCCTAAGGCTAGGGGCCTAGGGGCCCACTATCGAAGGACTGGGAAACCTAGGTTTGCGTATAAGCCTAGCCTACCCGATTTGCCTAGGCCTATCCAATCGGCCTATATACAACTAAAAACAGGGATCGGATACCTTAAGCCCTACCAAAAAAAGATTGGAAAAATCGACTCGGACGCCTGTAAGTGCGGGCAAAAACAGACTGTAACCCACCTATTACTATATTGCGTACGTTATAGGATGGAACGGAAAGACCTAAAGGAAGCCCTACAGGGTAAGCCGCTTACCCTACCGATTTTATTTAGTACTAGGCAAGGAAGGGAGGCTCTATTTGAGTTCCTAACTACTACTAATATCGGTACGGCAAAGTGGTACCTAGAGGAATAGTACTAGGCCTAGGCCTAGGGACTAAGATTCGTGAAATGCGAGGGAAAGCTCTACTGATTTAATATAAATAGCCAGTCGTTACTGCTAGTTTAGTTAGCTAGTTAGCTCCTGCGTGCCCTTAGGACCCTAAGGGTCTAGTAGGCCTATTAGGTCTTCTAGGCCCTATAGGACCTATAGGCCGCCGCGCCATAGCCCCTAGGGCTACATGCGCGTAATGAATGAAAAAAAAAAGGTCTATACTATAGTAAAATAGGTATTTATTAATACTGCAAAAAAGGTATAAAACACTATACGCCTACCCGATTAATTAAAACTACAATAAAATAGCCAAATTATAGTTCTTTTAATTCCCCTTAATTAGGATATTACAATCCTCGAGTTACAGCCGCGTACAGCTAATTGCGCGCGTACAGTCGGGCGTTAAAGATGCCTTTAACTAGGAGGAAGAGGGCCGCCAGAAACGCAACCCTACGCGTGCCGCGCCATAGCCCCTAGGGCTGCATGCGCGTAATGAATGAAAAAAAAAAACCCTACGCGTACTAACCCTACCTAACGAGACCCACCCGATCCTACCCAATAAGACCCATCCGACTACACCCAATAGGACCTACCCAATTGCACCCAATAAGACCCACCCAATTACACCTAACGAGACCCACCCAATTGCACCTAGTAAGACCTACCCAATTGCACCTATCGAGACCTACCCAACCTACCCAACCCACCCGACTATAGGCCCGGCTATAGGCCCGGTTCTAGCCTAGCCTACCCTATACTAGAAAAATCAGGAAAAAAGTCAAGAAAATCAAGCTCAGCCTACCCTATACAGGGAAATTCAGGAAACAAATCAGGAAAATTAGGAAAGTTAGGAAAATACTATAAATATTAATATAACTCCAGAAAACGAAGAAAATATAACAAACAAAGACGAAATTAAACTTATATCCCTAGGTCAACCTATAAATACCGATATAGAGGACCTAAAGGATACGGAAGCCCCTATCCAACCAGAAACCCCTAAAACCCCCTTATACTACAATAACGAAAACAAACCCATACAGACCTAGAGTCTCCTAAAAGGCTACCTAAATTAGCTAAAAAGGGGATATCTAGGCCTATAATAACCGACCAAAACGAGGGCCAAGACCTAGCCCTACAAATCCAACAGGCTACTATACTTATACAAAGTGCAGTATCGAAGATACTATATAGCCTCTTCGAACCCCTTATAAATGCACTACAAAATGCGTTTCCAAGGGGCCCGAAGAGCTATAGCAAGGCAGCCCAAACACATATACCTACAGGTCTCCAGGACAGCGCCTAGGCGGTTGTCCTACCAAGGGGCCGAGGACCCAAAGGCTCTAACGGGCCTAGCAGGCCTAGCGGGCCTAACGGGCCTAGCGGGCCTAGCGGGCCTAACGGGCCTAGCGGGCCTAACGGGCCTAGCGGGCCTAACGGGCCTAGCGGGCCTAACGGGCCTACTAGGCCTAGTGGGCCTAACGGGCCTAGCGGGCCTAACGGGCCTAACAGGCCTAGCAGAACCAACGGGCCCAAACGCCCTGCAAAGGAAGGCTTACAAGTTATCCTAAAACTCCGAAAGGAGCCTAAGGGACCTACAGAAAACAGACCCTAAGTACCTGCACTAACGCTACGGAATGCACTAAATAAGACCTTGGGAGCTATAGCTATAGCTAGCATCGAGCTATCGGCTAGGGGCAACCTAGTTATTACAACAATAGAGCCCTATACAGCAGCCCAACTGCTAGAAAAAAAACAGGCCTGGATAGGGCTATTTAATACTTATCCGGTTAAGGCAATAGAGACCCCTATTAGCTGGATAAAGCTAGTAGCACACAGGGTACCTATTCTTACGGAGACCGATATCCTTAAAATTACTAAGTCGGAAATCGAGACCTTTAACCCAATTACGGTTAGGGGCCAGCCCCGCTAGCTTAAAAAGCCTAGCCTAGGTAAGGCCGCTAGGTCTATTGTTTTTGCCGTCCCTACAGAACAAGAGGCTAGCTATAGCCTTAAAAATAGGCTATTTATAGCTGGAATTCGGGCCAAGGTTGTAGCCTATAAGGCCAATACGCCTAAGACCCAATGCTTTAGGTATTAGGGCTACGGGCACGACCCAAGCCTTTGCAATAAGAAAATCCGCTGCGCACTATGCGCTAAAGGGCACTATACAAAGACCCACCGGTATACTAGCTGCAACGCTACAGAGCCCTGCAACCACCTCGAACTAGTATGTACTAACTGTAACGGTAAGCATAAGGCTAATAGTACCAAGTGCGAAATCTATCAGGCTATTAGACTATAAGTCGAAATAGCCCAGAAAAGTGCTATCTTAGGCTTATCCAGCATAACGCACGGAGGCATAATTTAGCACACCAATCGGTACTCCAACAGGCCTACAAGCAACGTACCGATATTATCCTTCTACAAGAGCCCTACTGCCCTAAAATTCAAGGAGCATTTATAGGGCTCCAACACCCCTCTTACTATATTATTACACCACAACAGTCAACTAGCCCTTTAAGTATTACAGTTAGACCTAGGGTCTTAACGTATATTAGGAAGGCTAGTAGGCTAGCTTATAATCCCCGATACGACCTATTTTCCGATCCGGATATCCAAGCTATAGAGATATTAGGTACTGAACCATTTATCCTAATTAACCTTTACAACGAAAAGGAACAGGCCTACGAGGACCCTAGCGGGCCTAACGGGCCTAGCGGGCCTAACGGGCCTAGCGGGCCTAACGGGCCTATCGGGCCTAGCGGCCTAACGGGCCTATCGGGCCTAGCGGGCCTAACGGGCCTAGCGGGCCTAGCGGGCCTAGCGGGCCTAGCGGGCCTAACGGCCTAACGGCCTAGCGGCCTAACGGGCCTAGCGGCCTAGCGGCCTAGCGGGCCTAACGGGCCTAACGGGCCTAGCGGGCCTAGGCCTAGCGCTAGGCCTAGCGGGCAACCAAGCCAGAACCCCTATACAGTCAAGAGGCTCCTTCTACCCTATAGATGCAATAAGCCTACACTTATTATAGGGGATTTCAACTTACATTACCCATTATGGAATTCAGCGGTAGACCCTATTAGGGCTACTAAGGCACAAAGGCTAGTAAACTGGCTAACAAGCCAGAAGGCTAGCCTAATCCAGGACCCAGAAGAGGTTAAAGGGGGTACCTATTTTAGGCCCGGCTTAAAGTCTAGGTCTATTATTGACCTAGCCTTTAGTACCCCTTTTAACCTACTAAACTGGTCTAACTAGAGGTACTTAGAGGCATCCGGGTCCAATTACTAGGTAATCGCCTTTGAAGCTAGGCGCCTGTCCTACCTACAGCAAGCCTACTATTCCAGTCTAGGCCCCCCTTATTGAATTACAAGAAGGCCAACTGGAATAAGTATAACTGTTTATTACAGGAAAAGCAGGCATCCTAAATCAGCAACTAGATACCCTAATTTCAGTAAGGGATCTTAGATGGAATAGCTATACTAATTACAGAGGCTATACAGGCAGTAGCTATAGAGGCAATCCTTAGGCTACGGCCTACGTGAACGGTCTAAGCCTTGGTGGACCCCGAGCTACTAGACTTACGGAAGACCCTTAGCCGTACACAAAGACTATTTCGGAAAAACCGGAAATGCAAAGACTGGAAAACGGCCCGTAATGCCTATTTTTATACTATTCGGAAGGCTAAAGTAGGCTACTGGGAGACCTTTCTAACTAATGCAGTTAATAAGGAGGTTTTCCAAGCCAATAACTATACAAAAGCTAGCCAGAATACTAACCTTCCGGGTATATTGTATACTAAGGAAGGAAGAGATATAATAGCAAATACCTTCTAGAAAAA
>NW_024467519.1:0-7585 GCF_001625195.1 Drechmeria coniospora
CTTCGATTACGTATCAAAGGTTAAGCTTATAGGGGTTTTACAGAGGCTAGACCTCCCAAAGGCCCTAATTAGCTGGGTTATATCGTTCCTATCAGGCCGATCGATCCAACTAGCCTTCGACGGCCAAATCCACCAACTAGTCGAAATAGCTATAGGAATACCGCAAGGATCGCCTATAAGCCCTATCTTATTCCTAATTATATTAGGGATATTATAGCGGATAAGGCCTTCCAGTTATCCTATATTGATGACTTTAGCCTAACGGTATCGTCTAGATCTGCCTATAAGAACTGCGGGCTAGAAGGTATTGTAACTAGGCTTACAGCCCAAGCAACGGACCAAGGGGTCCAATTTGACCACGGGAAAACGGAACTAATCCACTTTACTACACAAAGAGCCCCTATAACGGAAGGCGTAACAATAGCTAATATAGCAATTTCACCAAAGCCCGTTATTAGGTGGCTAGGTATTTGGTTCGACTCAAAGCTATCGTTTAAATCACACATCGAAAACCGGATAGCCCTAGCTAGGGCCGCCTTCCTAGGCCTATCTAGGCTAGCAAGTACCCAAAAGGGCCTACCCTATAGGGCACTACGGCAACTATATATTGCGTATATTACTACTATAGCGGACTTCGGGGTCCCTGTTTGGTACAAAGGCCAGGGCAAAGGCCTAATACAGTACTATCAACGCCTACAAAAGGCCCTACCGAAGGTCCTAGGGGCTTTTAGGGGGTCCCCTACAAAAGCCCTAGAAATCGAGGCCGCGATCCCCCCGCCGGAGATACGGTTCCAGAAGGCCTGCCTAGGCTACGCCCTAAGGACCCTAATGTTTCAGTACAACCACCCGATCCGTAAGGCCTACAACATAGCCATACGGGACGAACTAGCCGAATCAGGGTCTGATTTAGGTACTTTTACCTATATTAGGCCTATAACACAGCTATTCCGGCTACTATCGAAAATCAAGGAAATAATAGGCCCTAACTGGGGCCTAGAGAGACAAAGAGCGGCCTGGCAAGCCCCTGGGCCCTAGGGCCTAGGGCCTATAAGTATTTCGCAAAGCCCTAAGGAGACAGCTAAACTAGAACACGAAACCCTTCTAAGGGACCTAGAATTTAATAACTGTATTATTTATTATACAGACGGGTCACAAGGGACTATTAGGGGTCAAACAACGAACTCGTGCGCCTACTACGAAACGGACCCTACAGGCCGGGCCCTAGGGGCAAAGGCCTATAACATAGGCCCTAGGATCGAAGTAGTTAATGCCGAGCTAATTGGTATAACGAGGGCCCTAAAGGCCTTATCCTTATCCCAACGAAACCCCTACCGCAAGAAGCCTATCTTTTTATAGAGCCAAGCAGCTATTCAGAAGGTAACCGTAGGCTATAGCGACCTAGCCTATAAGGCAAGGCAGCTAGTAAATAGCCTAGCGGACCGGAAGGTAGCTATAACCCTAACGTGGTGCCCTAGCCACGTTGGAATTATAGGGAACGAAATTGCAGACCAGCTTGCAAAGGGTGGCCTAACTAGGCCTATAGGTGCCCCCTATACCTCCCTAAGTTATCTACGGAGGAGAGTTAAAGAGGCAGCCCTAGGGGGTGGAAGGAGCTATGGGCTAGGGAGGAGGCCCGAGGCCCTAAGCTAGGGGCCTAGGGCCCACTATCGAAGGACTGGGAAACCTAGGTTTGCGTATAAGCCTAGCCTACCCGATTTGCCTAGGCCTATCCAATCGGCCTATATACAACTAAAAACAGGGATCGGATACCTTAAGCCCTACCAAAAAAAGATTGGAAAAATCGACTCGGACGCCTGTAAGTGCGGGCAAAACAGACTGTAACCCACCTTACTATATTGCGTACGTTATAGGATGGAACGGAAAGACCTAAAGGAAGCCCTACAGGGTAAGCCGCTTACCCTACCGATTTTATTTAGTACTAGGCAAGGAAGGGAGGCTCTATTTGAGTTCCTAACTACTACTAATATCGGTACGGCAAAGTGGTACCTAGAGGAATAGTACTAGGCCTAGGCCTAGGGACTAAGATTCGTGAAATGCGAGGGAAAGCTCTACTGATTTAATATAAATAGCCAGTCGTTACTGCTAGTTTAGTTAGCTAGTTAGCTCCTGCGTGCCCTTAGGACCCTAAGGGTCTAGTAGGCCTATTAGGTCTTCTAGGCCCTATAGGACCTATAGGCCGCCGCGCCATAGCCCCTAGGGCTACATGCGCGTAATGAATGAAAAAAAAAAGGTCTATACTATAGTAAAATAGGTATTTATTAATACTGCAAAAAAGGTATAAAACACTATACGCCTACCCGATTAATTAAAACTACAATAAAATAGCCAAATTATAGTTCTTTTAATTCCCCTTAATTAGGATATTACAATCCTCGAGTTACAGCCGCGTTAATTGCGCGCGTACAGTCGGGCGTTAAAGATGCCTTTAACTAGGAGGAAGAGGGCCGCCAGAAACGCAACCCTACGCGTGCCGCGCCATAGCCCCTAGGGCTGCATGCGCGTAATGAATGAAAAAAAAAAACCCTACGCGTACTAACCCTACCTAACGAGACCCACCCGATCCTACCCAATAAGACCCATCCGACTACACCCAATAGGACCTACCCAATTGCACCCAATAAGACCCACCCAATTACACCTAACGAGACCCACCCAATTGCACCTAGTAAGACCTACCCAATTGCACCTATCGAGACCTACCCAACCTACCCAACCCACCCGACTATAGGCCCGGCTATAGGCCCGGTTCTAGCCTAGCCTACCCTATACTAGAAAAATCAGGAAAAAAGTCAAGAAAATCAAGCTCAGCCTACCCTATACAGGGAAATTCAGGAAACAAATCAGGAAAATTAGGAAAGTTAGGAAAATACTATAAATATTAATATAACTCCAGAAAACGAAGAAAATATAACAAACAAAGACGAAATTAAACTTATATCCCTAGGTCAACCTATAAATACCGATATAGAGGACCTAAAGGATACGGAAGCCCCTATCCAACCAGAAACCCCTAAAACCCCCCTTATACTACAATAACGAAACAACCCATACAGACCTAGAGTCTCCTAAAAGGCTACCTAAATTAGCTAAAAAGGGGAATATCTAGGCCTATAATAACCGACCAAAACGAGGGCCAAGACCTAGCCCTACAAATCCAACAGGCTACTATACTTATACAAAGTGCAGTATCGAAGATACTATATAGCCTCTTCGAACCCCTTATAAATGCACTACAAAATGCGTTTCCAAGGGGCCCGAAGAGCTATAGCAAGGCAGCCCAAACACATATACCTACAGGTCTCCAGGACAGCGCCTAGGCGGTTGTCCTACCAAGGGGCCGAGGACCCAAAGGCTCTAACGGGCCTAGCAGGCCTAGCGGGCCTAACGGGCCTAGCGGGCCTAGCGGCCTAACGGGCCTAGCGGGCCTAACGGGCCTAGCGGGCCTAACGGGCCTAGCGGGCCTAACGGGCCTACTAGGCCTAGTGGGCCTAACGGGCCTAGCGGGCCTAACGGGCCTAACAGGCCTAGCAGAACCAACGGGCCCAAACGCCCTGCAAAGGAAGGCTTACAAGTTATCCTAAAACTCCGAAAGGAGCCTAAGGGACCTACAGAAAACAGACCCTAAGTACCTGCACTAACGCTACGGAATGCACTAAATAAGACCTTGGGAGCTATAGCTATAGCTAGCATCGAGCTATCGGCTAGGGGCAACCTAGTTATTACAACAATAGAGCCCTATACAGCAGCCCAACTGCTAGAAAAAAAACAGGCCTGGATAGGGCTATTTAATACTTATCCGGTTAAGGCAATAGAGACCCCTATTAGCTGGATAAAGCTAGTAGCACACAGGGTACCTATTCTTACGGAGACCGATATCCTTAAAATTACTAAGTCGGAAATCGAGACCTTTAACCCAATTACGGTTAGGGGCCAGCCCCGCTAGCTTAAAAAGCCTAGCCTAGGTAAGGCCGCTAGGTCTATTGTTTTTGCCGTCCCTACAGAACAAGAGGCTAGCTATAGCCTTAAAAATAGGCTATTTATAGCTGGAATTCGGGCCAAGGTTGTAGCCTATAAGGCCAATACGCCTAAGACCCAATGCTTTAGGTATTAGGGCTACGGGCACGACCCAAGCCTTTGCAATAAGAAAATCCGCTGCGCACTATGCGCTAAAGGGCACTATACAAAGACCCACCGGTATACTAGCTGCAACGCTACAGAGCCCTGCAACCACCTCGAACTAGTATGTACTAACTGTAACGGTAAGCATAAGGCTAATAGTACCAAGTGCGAAATCTATCAGGCTATTAGACTATAAGTCGAAATAGCCCAGAAAAGTGCTATCTTAGGCTTATCCAGCATAACGCACGGAGGCATAATTTAGCACACCAATCGGTACTCCAACAGGCCTACAAGCAACGTACCGATATTATCCTTCTACAAGAGCCCTACTGCCCTAAAATTCAAGGAGCATTTATAGGGCTCCAACACCCCTCTTACTATATTATTACACCACAACAGTCAACTAGCCCTTTAAGTATTACAGTTAGACCTAGGGTCTTAACGTATATTAGGAAGGCTAGTAGGCTAGCTTATAATCCCCGATACGACCTATTTTCCGATCCGGATATCCAAGCTATAGAGATATTAGGTACTGAACCATTTATCCTAATTAACCTTTACAACGAAAAGGAACAGGCCTACGAGGACCCTAGCGGGCCTAACGGGCCTAGCGGGCCTAACGGGCCTAGCGGGCCTAACGGGCCTATCGGGCCTAGCGGGCCTAACGGGCCTATCGGGCCTAGCGGGCCTAACGGGCCTAGCGGGCCTAGCGGGCCTAGCGGGCCTAGCGGGCCTAACGGGCCTAACGGGCCTAGCGGGCCTAACGGCCTAGCGGGCCTAGCGGGCCTAGCGGGCCTAACGGGCCTAACGGGCCTAGCGGGCCTAGGCCTAGCGCTAGGCCTAGCGGGCAACCAAGCCAGAACCCCTATACAGTCAAGAGGCTCCTTCTACCCTATAGATGCAATAAGCCTACACTTATTATAGGGGATTTCAACTTACATTACCCATTATGGAATTCAGCGGTAGACCCTATTAGGGCTACTAAGGCACAAAGGCTAGTAAACTGGCTAACAAGCCAGAAGGCTAGCCTAATCCAGGACCCAGAAGAGGTTAAAGGGGGTACCTATTTTAGGCCCGGCTTAAAGTCTAGGTCTATTATTGACCTAGCCTTTAGTACCCCTTTTAACCTACTAAACTGGTCTAACTAGAGGTACTTAGAGGCATCCGGGTCCAATTACTAGGTAATCGCCTTTGAAGCTAGGGCGCCTGTCCTACCTACAGCAAGCCTACTATTCCAGTCTAGGCCCCCCTTATTGAATTACAAGAAGGCCAACTGGAATAAGTATAACTGTTTATTACAGGAAAAGCAGGCATCCCTAAATCAGCAACTAGATACCCTAATTTCAGTAAGGGATCTAGATGGAATAGCTATACTAATTACAGAGGCTATACAGGCAGTAGCTATAGAGGCAATCCCTAGGCTACGGCCTAGTGAACGGTCTAAGCCTTGGTGGACCCCCGAGCTACTAGACTTACGGAAGACCCTTAGCCGTACACAAAGACTATTTCGGAAAAACCGGAAATGCAAAGACTGGAAAACGGCCCGTAATGCCTATTTTTATACTATTCGGAAGGCTAAAGTAGGCTACTGGGAGACCTTTCTAACTAATGCAGTTAATAAGGAGGTTTTCCAAGCCAATAACTATACAAAAGCTAGCCAGAATACTAACCTTCCGGGTATATTGTATACTAAGGAAGGAAGAGATATAATAGCAAATACCTTCTAGGAAAAATGCAATGCCTTTATTACAACTTTATTTCCGACGGGGCCTACAGAACTAACGGAGCCAACAGAACCTATAGGGCCTAGTAGGCTGCCTAGCAGGCCTAGCGGGCCTAGCGGGCCTAGCGGGCCTGGTGGACCTAACGGACCTAATGGGCCTGGTGGGCCTAGCGGGCCTGGTGGGCCTAGCGGACCTAACGGGCCTAGCGGGCCTAGCGGGCCCAATGGGCCTAACGGGCCTAGCGGACCTAACGGGCCTAGCGGGCCTAGCGGACCTAACGGGCCTAGCGGACCTAACGGGCCTAGCGGGCCTAGCGGGGCCAACGGGCCTAACGGGCCTAGCGGACCTAACGGGCCTAGCGGGCCTAGCGGGCCCAACGGGCCTAGCGGGCCCAACGGGCCTAACGGGCCTACCGGGCCGAACGGGCCTAGCGGGCCTTGTAGGAGGCCTACTATAAAACAGGTTAGTAGAGAAAGGTGGGAGTGGCTTAGCCTAGCTTGGAAAGAGGTTAAAGAGGCTATTAATTCGTCTTCAAATAAAAAAGCCCCAGGGCCTCATACTATCGGTTTCCTCCTTATCCAACAGACTTATAAGGTTATTCCTAAATTCCTCTTTAAGGCCTATAACGCGTTATTTACGGAAGGCTACTACCCTAAGCTTTGGCGACAAAGTATAGGCATTATCTTTCCTAAGTAAGGCAACCGAGACTATAGGAAGCCTAAGTCTTATAGGGTAATAGCCTTACTAAATTGCCTAGGTAAAGTCCTAGAAAGACTATTCGCTACGCAACTAAGCTACCTAGCCAATACTACAGACCTATTAGGCCCTACACAACTAGGCGGGCGGAAACAAAGGTCTGCAATAGATACAGCCCTGTTACTGACCCACTATATCGAATTACAGCGCCTATCAAGGAAAAAGGCTAGTAGTACTATTACTACTACATTATTTCTTGATATTAAAGGCGCCTTCGATTACGTATTAAAGGCTAAGCTTATAGGGGTTTTACGGAGGCTAGACCTCCCAAAGGCCCTAATTAGCTGGGTTACATCGTTCCTATCAGGCCGATCGATCCAACTAGCCTTCGACAGCCAAATCCACCAACTAGTCGAAATAGCTATAGGAATACCGCAAGGATCGCCTATAAGCCCTATCTTATTCCTAATTTATATTAGGGATATTATAGCGGATAAGGCCTTTTTTTTTATTCATTACGCGCATGCAGCCCTAGGGGCTATGGCGCGGCGGCCTATAGATCCCTTAAGGCCTAGAAGACCTAATAGGCCTACTAGACCCTTAGGGTCCTAACGGCCCGCAGGAGCTAACTAGCTAACTAAACTAGCAGTAACGACTGGCTATTTATATTAAATCAGTAGAGCTTTCCCTCGCATTTCACGAATCTTAGTCCCTAGGCCTAGGCCTAGTACTATTCCTCTAGGTACTACTTTGCCGTACCGATATTAGTAGTAGTTAGGAACTCAAATAGCCTCCCTTCCTTGCCTAGTACTAAATAAAATCGGTAGGGTAAGCGGCTTACCCTGTAGGGCTTCCTTTAGGTCTTTCCGTTCCTTCCTATAACGTACGCATTGTAGTAATAGGTGGGTTACAGTCTGTTTTTGCCCGCACTTACAGGCGTCCGAGTCGATTTTTCCAATCTTTTTTTGGTAGGGCTTAAGGTATCCGATCCCTGTTTTTAGTTGTATATAGGCCGATTGGATAGG
>NW_024467520.1:0-9548 GCF_001625195.1 Drechmeria coniospora
GTACTTGGTCAACCAAGCAAGATCATTGATCGGGCCGTCAATTGACGCGCTCCCAACTACTACTAGTAGTTTGCCCGCCAACAGTACTACTGTTGCGCGGAAGGACCCACCCCAACTGCAACTAGCAGTTGCTTGCCAGCAGTACTACTACTGGCCCACTCGACTACTGCAGCACTGCTGCTGTACTGTCGCGACCGAACCCTAATACTGATCAACCCTGCTAGTTGCAACCAACTGGCAGTATGACTCAACCAGAGTATTTTGGAGCTGCATTGAATGCAAGCAGATTGTTCGGAGATGCATTGTATGGAATCAGACAGAATTCCAACACGTGCACATTGCACTGATTGAGGTACTACCTCTCAGGTATAAAATGGTCCTCCCTTTCCTACACTCTTAGATAGTTAGGTACAACACACACACAAGACGTACGCTGAACACACGCACGCGCGCAAGCAAGCACAAGAAATACAACAGTCTTTCTTTTCTGAATTATCCCTTGGCACTACTATTTGACTTGTTCAAATCTGTATTCCCTGCCCAGTTACTAACTGGTGCACTTCCTGCTGTTACTAACAGCATCGATTGATATCCATTTTGGATAGTCCGTGCAACTGAACTTCCACTGCGCACCCTTCCTATTTTACCCCTTTATTCCAAAAAGGTATTTCCCCTTTTCATTTTAAGAGTTTCTCTTTTAAGATATAATTGCATTCGTTTGTAATAATTTAGTACTACTAATTGTGTACTCTTGCCTAGTTACTAACTGGTACCCCTTATGCTATTACTAATAGCTTAATTAATTCCCTAGTCCGTACAATATACTTCTACTACCCCTCCTCTTACGCACCTAAATTGCAAGAGGTTATAAGCCCAGAAGGACTATAATGAATCCCCCTAGATCGATCTCTACAGCTTACTAAGCTACCTATTAGTACTACTAGTAATCTTGGATCGACCTTTGTAACTTACTAAGTTACATACTAGTACTACTAGTAATCCCTGGTCACCAAACGGCTCCCCCAACTACTAGTACTACTAGTACGTTATCTACCAGTACTACTGGTAATCCCTGGTTACCAAACAACGGCTCCCCCAACTACTAGTACTACTAGTACGTTATCTACCAGTACTACTAGTAATCCCTAGTCACCAAACGGCTCCCCCAACTACTAGTACTACTATACTACTATACTATTAGTAAAAGACCTATTGCTAGTACTACTAGCTAGGTAGGTAAGGCAAAATCGGAATCTAGTTACTAACTAAAAAATGGATCCCACTAATTAAGGTTAGGGAACTAACCTGTCGGAAATCGAAAAACGTCTACTAGTACAGTAAACGCAAATCGATAAACTTTTACAACAATATACTCAATCTATACAATAACTTAATACTATTGTTCTATAGATACAAAATCGACTAAATACAATCGAGTTAACTCTTAGCAATCTTAGTAATAGTACTACTATTATAAAGACAGAGGATTCTAACTCTAGCTACAAGTTAAATAAAAAAGTTTATTAATTCCCAGAATACGCAAAACTTAAAGGCACCGAGAATTACAAGCTATAGAAGCAATCCCTATTAATTTAACTTTAAGCCCTAGACCTAAAAAGTTTTCTAGATAAACCTTTAATTATATCTAACTTCTTAAGCAGAAATTAGGCCCGTTTACTTATACTATTACGGGATAGCTGTACGGAAGAAACCTTAGTATCTATTGCATAGATTAAAAACCTAACTAAGGTTTTCCTATTATTGAAAAAATAATACTCCAAAGGTTACAAAGCCAAACGCTCTAACCTATACAACGCTTACTATACCCTTACATTTAAGGGGTATAAAGGAATACTTAAGGCATTTAATACTAAATTTAACAGTCGACTTACTAGGCTATAACTAGCTAGAGTAACAATTAATCTACTGGATTAAGCCAACCGATACCTTACAACAGTTAAGCCTGTTTTTCCACAATAGGTTACTATATAACGCAATACCATTTAGTCTTCCCGAGCCTTAGGACTTAAAACAGATACCCTAGGTCTACAATACCTTATAGTTAACCTTTTGGAAGAAAATCGAAACTCTAGTACTACTGGATCGAATATATTTAGCCACAAGGTATCCTAAGTACCTAAGAAAAAGAAGAAAGGGAAATTTAATAAAAAGAAATCTAACCAGTCAAGCCAAACTAATAAAAGAAATCCAACTAATCGACTAACTAACTAAAGGATACTACTAGTTTCCTAGTTAGTAACTATAGTCTAGCCGCTAGCTGTATGGATTTATCTTATTCCTACTAGGAATTAGATACCGATTCTAACTGTACAGAAGAATTGGAAATATTACCTAACTTAGGTAATATTAGTATATCTTAAAATGAAAAGGGGAAATACCTTTTGGAATAAAGGGGTAAAATAGGAAGGGTGCGCAGTGGAAGTTCAGTTGCACGGACTATCCAAAATGGATATCAATCGATGCTGTTAGTAACAGCAGGAAGTGCACCAGTTAGTAACTGGGCAGGGAATACAGATTTGAACAAGTCAAATAGTAGTGCCAAGGGACAATTCAGAAAAGAAAGACTATTGTGTTTCTTGTGCTTGCTTGCGCGCGTGCGTGTGTTCAGCGTACGTCTTGTGTGTGTGTTGTACCTAACTATCTAAGAGTGTAGGAAAGGGAGGACCATTTTATACCTGAGAGGTAGTACCTCAATTAGTGCAATGTGCACGTGTTGGAATTCTGTCTGATTCCATACAATGCATCTCCGAACAATCTGCTTGCATTCAATGCAGCTCCAAATACTCTGGTTGAGTCATACTGCAAGTTGGTTGCAACTAGCAGGGTTGATCAGTATTAGGGTTCGGTCGCGACAGTACAGCAGCAGTGCTGCAGTAGTCGAGTGGGCCAGTAGTAGTACTGCTGGCAAGCAACTGCTAGTTGCAGTTGGGTGGGTCCTTCCGCGCAACAGTAGTACTGTTGGCGGGCAACTACTAGTAGTAGTTGGGAGTGCGTCAATTGACGGCCCGATCAATGATCTTGCTTGGTTGACCAAGTACCACTTTGCACGTAACGTGCGATAGTAGTAAATTGGCTGGGCAGTAGTACTGCCATCAATTATACCAAGTCGGAGCGAGGAGAATTTGCATAGCAAGTGCAATTCGTCAACTCGATATACTACCTGTACGTGCAGTACAGTGGTAGTATATGGGCAAACAGTAGTACTGCTGCCCGGTGTTGCAAATGGCAACACATAGGATAGTATCCTATTTGGGTAGTCTTACTAGTATAAATACCAGTAATTTTAACACCCCCTCTATATAGCTAGTAAGGATACTGCTAAATAGGAATCCTTTGAAGACCTAGTAGGCCAAGGTATCGTTGGAAGAGATCAGCAGTAAGGGCCTTAGTAAGACCGTCGGCAGGCATTGACTTGGTATCGAGATAGCTGATTTTAGCCAAGCCGCTTGTTGCTTCTTGCCGAATGTACCGAAACTTCAGTAAGGTGTGTTTGGTACGAGAGTGCTGATTTGGGTTGTTGGCATTGGAGATGGATCCATTGTTATTATACAGAAGTAGAATGGGTTTTTGAAGACTTTTACCCATTTCTGTAAACAGACCATCCAGCCATTTGAGTTCCCGAATTGCTTCCAGTAGGGCATCCGATTCTGCCTCTATAGTTGAAAGAGCAATTGTACTTGCCCTTTTTGACTTCCAGTAGATTGGTCTACCTGCTAGGGTGAAGAGGTACCCATAGGTAGACTTAGAGGAATCTAAGTTACCTGCAAAGTCGCTGTCTGAAAATCCAGACAGGCTGGGTACTGGGGACTTAGACCAATAGCAAACAGCTAGGTCTATAGTTCCTTTCAGATATCGAAGAAGGTTCTTACCGGTTGATAGTTGGAGACTAGTAGCCTAATGCATATACCGAGATAGCCATTGGATTGCAAAGGCTATATCTGGTCGGGTCAATAGCATCAGGTACA
The DNA here is from genome assembly GCF_001625195.1 of Drechmeria coniospora. Classification (NCBI taxonomy): domain Eukaryota; kingdom Fungi; phylum Ascomycota; class Sordariomycetes; order Hypocreales; family Ophiocordycipitaceae; genus Drechmeria; species Drechmeria coniospora. The sequence goes on from NW_024467520.1 coordinate 3,987, forward strand.
TTAGGGTCCCAACTATCTGTTGGTATACCAATTGATTGGTTGCAGGTAAGGGAGGAAGAGGTGTTGTTGTGGCTTGTTTAAGTACACCTGGCTGTAACGGTATTGCTACCGCCTTAGCCCCCTCTAGCCCAAATCGCAATAGTGCTTCTTCGATATACCCCTTTTGACTAAGGGTAATACCCTTGGTCGTTCGGCTGATCTGTACGCCTAAGAAGAACGCAGCCTGCCCGCGATCTTCAATTGGGTAAACCTTGTGTAGTTTTTGTTTCAACTTGTTGATGTATACAAGGTTCGGCCCAATAAGCAAACAGTCGTCAACATGGCAAACTATATAGGTACTGGCAGTACCATTATAGTAGACAGCTGGATCGGATACAAGAGGTCGATATCCGTATTGATGGAGCAGTTTGGAAAGTGCATCTTGCCACTCTTTAGGTCCTTGTTTAAGACTATAGAGTGCTTTCTTCAAAAGAATGCCTTATTTGACTGCTGGGTTGTAGCCTAGCTTGGCTAGTTGCTTACCCATGTTATTAGTCTTGTTGAGACTAATAAATGCTTCCAGTCCATCAGGCATTTCAAGGAAATTAACTTCAGGTAGCTCGCTGTTGAGGAAAGCACCAATAAAGTCGATTTGTTCAATGTACCAATTGTTCTGGGCAGCAAGAGCTAGTAGTATCCTCCAGGTAGGTGGAATGCTTATAGCTGCAAAGGTCTCTAGGTAGTTAAGACCTTCAATCTGCATAAATCCTTTGGCTACTAAACGTGCCTTGAATTTAATGGGATTGTTTTGCTGGTCCTTTTTGACTCGTAGGATAAGACGGCTTTTGAGGAGTCGTCTACTAGTTGGTATTTCTTAAAGTGGGATAAAATGGAATACCCCTGCCAGGATAAGTTGCTGAAATTCAGAGAATATAGCACTTATCCACTGGTCTTTGTTGTCTGATTTAAGTACCTGCTTCCAGCTAGTAGGCTCGCTACTAACTAGTAGTTGCTTTGCCTTAGCTTGGTAGCATAGGTTCTTAATCCAGCATGCCAGGTTGAAATCCACTGAATTAGAATTGTCTTCTAATTCAGGTTCATCTGGAAGAGAGGTATCTGGTAGATCCTCTGTTGGTTGGGCTAGGACCCCCTCTGTAGTACTAGTCCTAGTAGGACTAGTCGGTCCGTTGGCCTCTTGCAACCTACTAGTCCTAGTAGAACTAGTCGGTCCGTTGGCCTCTTGCAACCTGCTAGTCCTAGTAGGACTAGTCGGTTCGTTGGCCAGTTGCAACCTACTAGTCCTAGTAGGACTAGTCGGTCCGTTGGCCAGTTGCAACCTACTAGTCCTAGTAGGACTAGTCGGTCCGTTGGCCAGTTGCAACCTACTAGTCCTAGTAGGACTAGTCGGTCCGTTGGCCAGTTGCAACCTACTAGTCCTACCAGGACTAGTAGGTCTACTGGTCCTAGTAGGACCAGTAGCCCCCTCTGTCTCCCTAGGTGTTAGGGGACTGGAGTTGCTTTGCGAGATAGTAGTAGTTGAATCTACTATCTCAATTTCCCCCTCTGACTCTAGTCCTTTAACACTAGGACTTGGTAGTCGGGGAAGCCCTTGGGAGATAGGGCCAATACCTTCTAGGATTTTTAGGAAGGTAGTTTTTTGTAACCGACCTCCTAGAAGGCACATACACAAGGTATGTTTTTGAACCTAGCGTGGCTAGTAGCCTTGCTGGTTCTGTTCGGGATGCCAGTTTGGCACTTTGAATCCGTTTCTGATAAGGAATTAGGACTTCGCAATGTGCACCAATAGCCTTATAGGCCGTGAGATTTGGTGGCATTTTCAGTCCCTGTAATTCCTGTTTTAGTAATTGGTAGGGACTTAAATCCCGGTTCGAAATTGCAGTATAGTTAACAAGATTAACTATAGCAGGAAGAACGGCAGACCAGAGGAAAAGTGGAAGGCCTGCCCAGATCATTGTTGTACGTAGTCGGTCTAGGATGACTTATATGGACCGTTCGGTAAGTCCGTTCTGTTCGGGCGTATACGGGCAAGATGTATCGAATAGAATTCCTTTCTTACCCAACCAAGTCTGGAGCAATGTGTTGATTTCTGTACCCTCGTCGAAAAATAACTGTTTTGGGTAACAGTTGTACTGTCGTTTTAGGCTTTTGAAGAGATTCCGAATAGCCTGGAGAACAGTTGATCCCTCCTTGTTGGGTAAGATCAATACCCAACGGAAGCGGGATTTTCGATTAATTAGTATAAGACCCATAGACTTACGATCATAGGATACTGGTCGAATCCTAAATATATCACCCGCAATTGAATTAAGAACTTGGTCTGGATCGTCGATGGGATCCCTAGACTGGCGTCTAGTGGATTTGGCCTGAATACAGGCAAGGCATTGGAAATCGGCAGCCTGAATAGTCGAAAAGTTAGGCAGTCCAGTAGTAATACTACTGGTCTTTTTCAAGAGTGGGAGACTAATGTGTCCCAGTCGAATGTGCCAAATGCCCGCTTGTTGCAATAGTCTTTGGTAAGACTGGTTGTTGGATTCCGAACAAGTAGTTGGAAGAACTTGTTCCCCAAGACTAGTAGTTGGGACTACTAGTTGGTCTGTTGCCTCTATAGGAATTGGGTCTTCTATAGGGTCTTTGAACAGGGTAGCCTTAGTAAGGTCCCTTGGTGTAGCCGAACTGACAGTTGGGCTAGGTACCGATCTGGGTGCCGACCGAGGCACTGGGGAAGGTGCCGACCGAGGCACTGGGGAAGGTGCCGACCGAGGCACTGGGGAAGGTGCCGACCGAGGCACCGTTGAAGGTACCGACCAATCTTCTGCTTCGGTAGCCCAGGGGGGGGGTTGGGAGGGAATTTCGACTGTAATTCCGTAGCTACTGTAGTAGCTAGAGTGGGAAGTATCTAATTTCGTTAGATAGGGCGTTTGTTGACCTTGCTGTTGTAGGAAGAAGCCGTGTTTCTGGAAGTTAAGGAGTCTATATAACTGTCGATTTGAGTTGTATAGATGTTCCTTGATGAGTGTTCCTCCAGACGCATAGTGGCGAATTCTACTAACAATACTGACCTCCAATTTCGGAATGTACAGTGCTTCTTGTAAAACAAGAGTACCGTAGACAGATGGATTGGTGCGAATTAGTACAGTAAATTCAGTACAGCCAATACCTTTGGGATAAATTGGACCACCTCCTGTTGTAATTGGTTTTGCTTGGGATTTCGCAATAGGTCGGAAAGTCGTAAACTTAAGCCGGTTGTTGACCAAATGACAGGTTGAGCCAGTATCGTAAAGTAGGCCCATTCGGTATGTATCGTCGTCATCAATACGATATGTCATACCAATATTACCCAAATCGGGTAATAGTACTAATTCTTGTTCGGAATCAGAGTCGGTATCTGATTCCTGACAGGAATCAGGTAACCCCATACAGCCAGTTGATAGGCTGTAGTCACCAGTCAGAAAACTAGTAGTACCCTTGTCTGGTGTGTGGTTTTTGGTTCGATTGTATCGTTTGGGTCGGTTGGGTCGATTGGGTGAATTGGGTTGATTGGGTTGGTTGGGTCGGTTGTCGGGTGATTTGGGTCGATTGGGTCGATTGGTTCGGTTAGGTCGGTTGGGTTAACTAGGTCTAGTAGACCTATTGTCTGGTGTTTTGGATAGTTGAGTTATCCTGTAACTGAATGCTTGGAAACTGGGACTATCAGGATTTTGATGTTCTTCCAGTAAGTTAGTCTGAAGATATTGCAGGTTAAGGGATGTTGTATTAATCCCTAAGACGGTATTGGTTTGGAGATTGTTGCATTGTATTGCAGCCCATTGTGAGAAAACAGGACCAATAGTTATAAGATATCGATTTGCCTAATCCAAAGGGTCAATACTTACTCCAGTAAGTTAAAGTCGGGTAAGGCAGCTATTGAATTCTGAATTAAACGCCTCAAGTGTTCCTTTGTACCCTTTGAGTGTAAGGTTGTGGTAGGAATCGTAGAGATTGCAACGTTGGGCTGCCTGGCCCTTTGAGTACTGTTGTTTTAGCGATAGATAGGCATCTGTTGGGTTGTAAATCCATGCAATTGATGCTCGCGGGCCCTCAGAACAGCTATCCCGAAGTAGCATAAGCAGGGAGCATTAATTGTAATATAAGTAACTAATAGCAATTAATGGGTTTTTCAGAAATTCCTCCAGACGAAGGGAACCAAGTTGGATGGAAAGTAATTGTTCCCATAAGTTAAAGTTCTTAGTATCTTTGAGCTTAGTATACTCTGGGAATAAGAATACCTTCTTGGATAGCTTAATATTGGAGCTTAAATCAGTCACTTCAGTAGTAGTAGTTACTACTACTGTGTGTTGGGATTCCTTGGATAGGGGTGTATTCGGGCTCTATTTTGTCGAGGCGTTTTTGAATTGGTATAATGGTGTTGTTTAATTGTTCCGTAAGTTAGTTGAACCGATTGGAAAGATCATTATACTGCAGTTGTTGCCTTTGAATGATTGCCTTAAGTTCCGACATAATGGGGTGTTTTAGTAAGCCTGACCTTCCTTGGTGGAATCCATTTTGAAAACACAGACACAATCTAGTTAGTAACTAGATTTTCGGTTTACCTTTCTACTAGTAGTACTAGTAGTTACAATAAGTAGTACTTGTTGTATTAGTAGCTGGATGCTGCAGTTGAATTGATTTCCTGGAATTGCCGTAAGTAGTACTTACCGCAGAAGTGCGTTAGGGAAGTACAACAAGTAGTACTTGTTGTGTTGGCAGCTGGGTCGATTGTTCCGGAGGATTTTAAGTATAGTCCTTCCGGGCTCATAACCTCTTAAAATGAAAAAGGGAAAATACCTTTTGGAATAAAGGGGTAAATAGGAAGGGTGCGCAGTGGAAGTTCAGTTGCACGGACTATCCAAAATGGATATCAATCGATGCTGTTAGTAACAGCAGGAAGTGCACCAGTTAGTAAACTGGGCAGGGAATACAGATTTAAACAAGTCAAAATAGTAGTGCCAAGGGACAATTCAGAAAAGAAAGACTGTTGTGTTTCTTGTGGCTTGCTTGCGCGCGCGTGCGTATATTCAGCGTACGTCTTGTGTGTGTATTGTACCTTAACTATCTAAGAGTATAGGAAAGGGAGGACCATTTTATACCTGAGAGGTAGTACCTCAATTAGTGCAATGTGCACGTGTTGGAATTCTGTCTGATTCCATACAATGCATCTCCGAACAATCTGCTTGCATTCAATGCAGCTCCAAATACTCTGGTTGAGTCATACTGCAAGTTGGTTGCAACTAGCAGGGTTGATCAGTATTAGGGTTCGGTCGCGACAGTACAGCAGCAGTGCTGCAGTAGTCGAGTGGGCCAGTAGTAGTACTGCTGGCAAGCAACTGCTAGTTGCAGTTGGGTGGGTCCTTCCGCGCAACAGTAGTACTGTTGGCGGGCAACTACTAGTAGTAGTTGGGAGCGCGTCAATTGACGGCCCGATCAATGATCTTGCTTGGTTGACCAAGTACCACTTTGCACGTGACGTGCGACAGTAGTAAATTGGCTGGGCAGTAGTACTGCCATCAATTGTACCAAGTCGGA
>NW_024467521.1:0-7187 GCF_001625195.1 Drechmeria coniospora
AAAAGTAAAGGAAATAGGTAAAAGAAAAAGAAGGTAATAGTAAAAGTAAGAAAAAGAGGAAAAAATAGTAAAATAGTAGTAAAAGTAAGAAGAAGAGAAAAAGAAATAGTAAAATAAGAGTAAGAGTAGGTATAAGTGCAAGTGTGGGTGTAAGTGTAAGGGTAAGTAAAAGTGTAAGTGTAAGTGTAAGTGTAAGTGTAAGTAAAGTATAAGTATAAGTATAAGTGTGTAAGTAAGTAAGTGTAAAAGTGTAAGTAAAAGTATAAGTATAAGTATAAGTGTAAGGGTAAGTATAAGTGTAAGTGTAAGTGTAAGTATAAGAGGATGTAAGTATAAGTGTAAGTAAAAGTGTAAGTGTAAGGGTAAGTATAAGTGTAAGTATAATGGTAAGTGTAAGTCTTGCAATTTGGATGCGCAAGCAGTAGGGGTAGTGGAAGTATATCGTACGGACCAGGGAATCAATCAGGCTGTTAGTAACAGTATAAGGGGTGCCAGTTAGTAACTGGGCAAGAGTGCACAATTGGTAGTACCGAATTATACAAACGAATGCAATTATTCTTCTACTTAAAGTGCAAGGGAAGTACGGCTATTTTATGCCTACAGAGTAGTACCGTGTAGGTCCAGATTGTGGCTGCGCAGTTACACTATAGTTTGATCGTCCGTTTGGTCGCACAATGGTTTAATTACCCATTCGGTCGCACAATAGTTTGATCGCCTATTTGGTCGTACAATGGTTTGATCGCCGTTTCGGTCGTACAATAGTTTGATTGCCCGCAGGAGTACTGTAGGCTGGCAATAGCTAGTAGCGACTGGGAGAGCGGCAATTGTCATTCCGATCAATTGGCTCCTGTGGTCGACTGGCTACTACGTATACAAGTTGTATTGTAGTAGTGAGTTGGCCGGCAGTAGTACTGCCGTCAGTCGTTCCGAGTGGTAGTTCGGAGAAGTAGTATGTTGTATACTATTGGTCAACTCGGTATGCTTACTAATACTCGCAGTATAGTACAGCATCTTTACTAGTAGTAGTACTACTAGTAACAATAGGATAGTATCCTATTTAGGTAGTCTTACTAGTATAAATACCAGTATTTTAACAACTTCAAGCAATGATTAACGAGGTCCTTAAGGAATATATTGATGACTTTGTTGTTGTTTACCTCGATGATATTCTAATCTTCTCAAAAGACCTAAAGCAATATAAACAATACGTATATAAGGTCTTTAAGGAAGCTACAAGACGCTAAGCTACTAGTCGAAAAGGATAAATGCAAATTCTATCGACAGTAAATTAAGTTCTTGGGATACAAACTATCACCAGGATATATCCGGATGGACCCTAGTAAAGTCAAAGCAGTAGCAGACTGGCCTTCGCCAACTAACCTAAAAGAAGTCAGAGCCTTCTTGGGCTTTGTAAACTTCTACCGACGGTTTATTAAAGGTTACGGAGGAATTGCTATCCTACTTACTAACCTTACGAGAAAAGAAGAAAAATTCAACTGGACAGATAAAGAAGAACAAATATTTCAGCGAATTAAGAACGAAATTCTCAGCCAATCGAATACTCGCTACAGCCAACCCAGAAAGACCATTCGAAGTGGAAACCGACGCCTTAGACTACGCACTAGGCGGTTAGCTAGGTTAACGAGACGAGGAAGGACGACTCTATCCTGTTGCCTTCTACTCAAAGAAGCTCTATGGACTAGAACTCAACTATGCAATCTACGATAAGGAACTAATAGCAATTATCGAAGCATTCAAGGAGTGGAAACACTACCTAAGCGGTACAACAAATACAGTAAAAGTCTATACAGATTACAAGAACCTAACGACTTTTACAATAACAAAGGATCTAAATAAACAACAGATCAGATGGTACGAATTTTTATCGGAGTTCAATTTTGAGATTATTTATTGCAAGGGAAGCGAAAATAGACGAGCAGATGCGCTTAGTCGTCGGGAAGATCTCAAACCTCCGTACGAAGTACAACGGGCTGCTATTCTATAAACTAGCAACCAGAACACACTACAGCTAGGTACCAGACCCCTTACAGAAAAACAAATTAACACAACATAGAAAATTAAACCGAACCAAGAATGGAATCAGCGCATACAATAGGCCTACGCATAGGACGAATTCTCAAAGGACTGGGAAACGAACCCGGTATTGTTAAAAGAATAAGACATGCTCTTGTGTAACAGCCGATATTATGTTCCTATGCAACTCTAAGATGAACTCGTTACGGAATTCCACGAACATGCATTATACGGACACCAAGGGACCTACAAAACCCTTATACGACTACAACGAACATGGGATTTTCCTAAGTTACGATAGAAGGTTCAAGAAATTATTCGGAATTGCAACATCTGTAACAAAGCTAAAGCTATCCGGTATGCACCCTACAGGAAACTACAACCGATTGCACCGCCAGAAAAAGCTTGGGATATAGTCGCACTAGACTTTATCGTTAAACTACTACCTTCAAAAGAACCTATAATAAATGCAATTTACAATAGCATACTAGTCATTACTGATAAGTTAACAAAATACGCCTACTTTATTCCATACAAAGAATCCAGTACAACACAAGATCTAGCATATGCATTTATTCGAGTTATTGCAAGCCAGTACGGCCTACCCAAGAAACTTATCTCGGATCGAGATAAGCTATTTACGTTACGTTTCTGGAAAAGCCTAATGCAATAACTAGGAGTAACCCACTCTCTTTCAACGGCATTCTACCCTTAAACGGACGGTCAAACGGAACAACTAAACCAAACACTCGAACAATACCTACAAAGCTATGTTAATTACGAACAAAACAACTAGGTGGAACTACTACCAACAGTACAATGGGCTTATAATAGCTCCGGTAACGAACAAATTAGTATGTTACTATTTAAAGCAAACTACGGCTATAATCCTAGCCTAGAAATACACCAAACTCAACTGGATAAACCCTACGGCTACGATATATGCTATGCATCTTAAGGAAATACATAGCCACCTATAGATAGAATGGATTACCCTACAAAACAGGATAAAGCACTACGCAGATAAAAAGAGATTAGAAGGACTAACTCTAAAGGAGGGAGATAAAGTATATCTTCTCCAACAACATATTAAAACAAAAAGACCAAGTGATAAGCTTGACTGGAAGAAACTAGGACTATTTAAAATTGAAAAGAAAATATTAGAAACCAGCTACCGACTATTACTACCTTGCACAATGAGGATGCACCTAATATTTTATATCTCGTTACTTAAACCAGTACCAGAAAGCGCAAAGCTTGAAACACAGATCGAAGTCGAAGATAACCAGGAATATGAAGTTGAACGAATCCTAAATACTAGGAAAGGTTAGTATGGAAACGAATACCTAGTCAAATGGAAAGGTTACCTACACTCGGAAAATACCTAGGAACCTAGGTTACACCTGAACCACTACAACAGCTAATACACCAGTATCACAAGAAGTAACTCCCTCGGGTATATTAAGTAAGGGACCAAGATCCTGTAAGTCAGGACCTAAGCCAAAGGATGACCAGTCCGCGTTGTTGGGAACACCTATCGACTGGAGGTTATGGATAACCCGGCCCTCTTAGGACTCTAAGGCAGGAAGGATACTATCCTCCTTATCTAATTCTCGCAAACCCCGGCGGAATAACTTGGAGCTTCTCTCCTTTGTCTTCTTCCTTATTTTTCGAATCCGGCTAAGACGACTAGCTGTAGTTGCCAATTGGGACTATAACTTGGATAACTGCATTTAAAGGGATATAATCTCATCCCCTGCCTTCTCCTTATTGGCATTAAGCTTTCGCTGCTGGGCAATCAAACGGTTTACTATTTAGAAACGAGTCAATAACCTATAAAATATATAAAAGCACAATACCTACAGGATGACGCTACTAAGGTACCATTATAAGAACAACCCCGCCGTACACACTCGGAACAGCGCGAATTATTCTCTATTATACAACAAGGCAGGTCCCGTCGGAAACAAAAAGTACAAGGCATATCGGCAAGGGAACCGTTTAACTCGATAAGGGTCGTAAGTTCAAGGCGCTCTATCGATTTCCGGCTACGAGTCGTAGCTATACAATCCGACATATTGTTAGTATTTCGAACAAAGAACCATAGGTAAAGACTAGTAGAAAGAGGGGTAGGTAACTATACTTATGGCCTTGGGACAAGGCCAGGGGAGGAGGAGAATAATGTTACGAACCAATATGCATGCAGGCTATAACTAAGGACGACAGGGCCAGGGACAAGAAGAGTCAGGTACATATAGCAGAAGTAGTACGTATACAAGAGGGGTTATGTACGCGGTCACGTATTATACGGTAAGACATACACAAGAGGGTTATATATGCGGTTACGTGATATACGGTAAGTGGATTACTTGGATTACCGTAAGCCGCGTGAGCCAGGATTACTTGGATTACCGTAAGCCGCGTGAGCCAGGCTTACTTAGATTACGGTAAACGGCGTAATCCAGTAAAGAGCAATAAGGGAACGAATAAATATATATAGGACAGTCTTTACCCTTAGCTAAATAGTTAGTTCCTTATTAATGAATCTAAGCAATTACCTTGTGATTGAGAAGACTTTAAAGCTTCTTAACGGACTCTTACGAGACATACTGTTTACGGTAAGCCTGACTTACCACCTAAGTGACAGAACTCTTAGGACGCTTTAAGCATCCGTTACATCCGATTGTCGTATATGGATGCATACAAGCAACTAGTAGAGTAGTAGTTGACGTTCTGTAACCTGTCCCTGCGATTGTAGATATTATTGCGACGTTGGGTAGCCGACGAGACGTTGTACTACTTATTATACTTATTTTATATAGATGTATACAATCCATATAGGGAATAGTACTTGTACTATTTCCCTATTTTTTTAAGTTGGTAGTGCGAGGTTATCTTCTTGCAATTTGGGTGCGCAAGAGGAGGGGTAGTGGAAGTATATCGCACGGACCAGGGAATCAATCAAGCTGTTAGTAACAGCATAAGGGGGACCAGTTAGTAACTGGATAAGAGTGCAAACTTGGTAGTACCAAATTATACAAACGAATGCGATTATATTTCAAAAGAGAAACTATTCTAAGGGAATGGCTACTGCCTTATATAGGTGTAGAAGTATAGTAAAGACTGTTCCAGCTTATTCCATAAGGTTCCAGCTTATTCCATAAGTAGGGTAAGCAACATTCCGGCTTATTCCAAGGAGTTCCAGTACATTCCATAAGTGGGGTATGGAATATTCTAGAATATTCTAGAATGTTCTAGAGCGTTCTGTACTATACCTAATTAGGCAAGTATCTTTAACAATAGTTTAGAGAAATAGTATGTTGTATACTATTAGTCAGCTCTGTATACTTACTTATACTCTCAGTATAGTATAGTATATCTGCCAGCAGTAGTACTTCTGACAGTTGCTACTGGTAGTAGCAATAATAGGATAGTATCCTATTTGGGTAGTCTTACTAGTATAAATCCTAGTATTTTAACACCCCCTCTATTTAGCTAGTATGACTACTGCTAAATAGGGATCCCTTGGAGACCTAGTAGGCCAAGGTAGCGTTGGAAGAGATCAGCAGTAAGGGCCTTAGTAAGACCATCGGCAGGCATAGACTTAGTGTTCAGGTAACTGATTTTGGCTAGCCCATTGGTTGCTTCTTGCCGAATATACCGGAACTTTAGCAGTGTATGCTTTGTTCGGTTATGCTGATTGGGATTGTTGGCGTTAGAGATAGATCCGTTGTTATCGCACAGAAGTGGGATAGGTTTTTTAAGGCCTTTGTCGATTTCTGTAAATAGACCGTCTAGCCATTTAAGTTCCCGAATCGCTTCCAGTAGGGCATCCGATTCTGCCTCTACAGTAGAAAGAGCAATAGTACTAGCCCTTTTTGATTTCCAGCAGATTGGTCCGCCTGCTAGGGTAAAGAGGTACCCATAGGTAGACTTAGAAGAATCCAAGTCACCTGCAAAGTCGCTATCGGAATATCCTGATAGATTGGGTGTTGTTGACTTAGACCAATAGCATATAGCTAGGTCTGTAGTTCCTTTTAGATATCGAAGAAGGTTCTTGCCGGCTGATAGCTGCAGACTAGTAGCCTGATGCATATACCGAGATAGCCATTGGATTGCAAAGGCTATATCTGGTCGGGTCAGTAGCATAAGGTACATTAGAGTCCCTACTATCTGTTGGTATACCAGTTGGTCGGTTGCGGACAAGGGAGTAAGAGGCGTTGCAGTAGCCTGCTTGAGTACTCCTGGCTGTAGTGGTATTGCTACTGCCTTGGCCTCCTTTAACCCAAATCGGGATAGGGCTTCCTCAATATACCCTTTTTGGCTAAGGGTAATACCCTTAGTTGTTCGACTGATTTGTACGCCTAGGAAGAAGGCGGCCTGTCCGCGGTCTTCGATTGGGTAAACCTTATGTAGTTGTTGCTTTAACTTGTTAATGTATGTAAGGTTTGGTCCAATAAGTAGGCAGTCGTCGACATGGCTAACTATGTAAGTACTAGTAGTACTATTATAGTAGATAGCCGGATCAGATACAAGAGGGCTGTATCCGTATTGTTGTAGCAGTTTGGCAAGTGCCTCCTGCCATTCTCTAGGTCCTTGTTTTAGGCCGTAGAGTGCCTTTTTCAAAAGGATGCCTTGTTTGACTGCCGGATTGTAGCCTAGCTTAGCTAGTAGCTTAGCTAAATTATTAGTCTTATTAAGACTAATAAATGCTTCCAGTCCCTCAGGGATTTCAAGATAATTGACTTCAGGTAGCTCACTATTTAGGAAAGCACCAATAAAGTCAATCTGTTCGACGTACCAGTTGTTCTGGGCAGCTAGGGCTAGTAGTATCCTCCAGGTAGGTGGAATACTAGTAGTTGCAAAAGTCTCTAGGTAATCGAGGCCTTCAATTTGCATAAATCCCTTAGCTACTAGTCGTGCCTTGAATTTAATAGGGTTGTTCTGCTGATCCTTTTTGACTCGTAGTACAAGTCGGCTTTTTAGAAGTCGTCTGCCAGTTGGTATTTCTTGAAGGGGGATAAAATAGAATACCCCTGCCTGGATAAGCTGCTGGAATTCCGAGAATATAGCACTTATCCACTGGTCTTTGTTGTCTAACTTAAGTACCTGTTTCCAGTTAGTAGGCTCGCTACTATTTAGTAGTTGCTTGG
>NW_024467522.1:0-16069 GCF_001625195.1 Drechmeria coniospora
TCTAACTGCCAAGGAGGATCGTGCACCAAGCCTTCCACGTGGATGGGCTTTCTTGCAAAAAAAAAGTGAATGATTCTACATGTAGTCCTAGTCCCCCCTAATCATTTGTTTTCGTTGCGAGTGTGGACTTGAAGTCTATGCTTTCGCATCGATGCCAAGCACAGCGTCAAGTGCGTCATTATACAGTGGTTCGATGCCTGTCCAAATGGTGAACTTCAACCAATGATTGTTAGTTTATGTTGCATGCTTCGCCAAAGGCTGGACACACCTGACAGCATCCCTGGGATGCCAATACGTCCAAGCCAGAGACAACTTTCCAGTCAGCAGCGTGCTTAGCCATCTGCATCACTGGTGTACAGTGTGGTTTGTAAGCCATGTCAAGCAGAATGCGACACTCTGTACCGTCAAGTGATGCCAATGACAGCACCATGACGAGTACCTTGTCCACCGTGGAATCTACAGGCTTGTCAGCTGGAATCGTGCTGATAATAACCGCCGGAGCATGTTTCAGATTTTTGACGTCCGAAGGTCCGACTAAAACTTGGACATTATAATCCGGAAACTCTGCTGCGAGGCGTTTGGCCTTGTTCGGATCCCGCGCCAAAATGTAAATTGAACGGAATCCCATGGGAGTGTAATGCATAAATAGCAGCGCGCGTCGTACCCCCCGACCCAACGACCAGTGTTGAGGAGCCATTGCTTGGCATGTACCGAGCATTTCTGGCTCAATACATACACTATTCCTTTCCAGTCAGTATTGTCGCCAAGGAAACGGCGAGGACATTTGGGGTCCCTGATGTGATCGTCAAGTGGTACCACGGTGTTGACAGCTCCAATCTTCTTGGCAGCTGGGGTTAGGGCATCGACAATTTTTGTGACTTGTTGCTTCAGTGGAATCGTGACAGAAGCGCCCCCAAAACCGTCGCTTTGCAGCATGCTCCTGAAATCGATCTCTTGGTTGGTCTCTCGCAGTTCATATCGATGAGGCAGTCCAGTTCGCTGAAAGAGGCTGTTATGGAGGGCTGGCGACCTTGACTGCGAAATGGGCGTGCCAACGAGATAGAAACTCAGCGGCTTTACTTCACCTAACAGTGTCAGGCCCTGCCAGATCTCAGCAGCGGACATCTGACCTGGTGCTGCTACTTCGGGAAGACAAGGGTGCGAGACTGGTGTAAGGAAGCCGTTCAGAACGCGGCTGAGCCTGCCAGGAGCCCCCATGTTTATGGCGATGAGAGGAGTTTTGTGTGCTGCCGACATCCTGGCCTTAAAGCTATCCAGATGAAAGTTGTCTTCCATCGTTAGCGCAACACCAACAAGTTTGATGATGTCGCCATATTGTAGTGCCCTGTTGAAAAATTCTATCCAGGACGCATTCCGCCATGACAATGAGCCCGATATGTCATGGTGCGAGGCGATAATAACAGTGTGTCTCTGGGAGTTCGTGACGACTTGCCAGATATCATCGGACGATGTCACCTCCACGTCCAAGTAACTCACAGCCAACTTCAACGCTAGACGATACAGATCGAGACGCTCCTGCACTAAATTGTCTGGAAACTTCCCGCCCTGTGATTCAGTGCGGACCGTGAAGATGATGGGTATGCTTACAGCGTGCCGTAATATCGACACCTGCTCAGATACGGCATCTAGACTTTTGTTTTCAAGAAGATCGACCCGAAGCTCGATAGCGTCAGAACCGACAGCGACACGGGGTATTTTCTCCAACGCTTGGGCGAGATCAGGAAACGTCAGCGACACAAAAAACTATGCTTCTTCTCCAATATCGTAGCGAGTTGGGGTCCTTCGCCACGGATGAATGAAACGAAGCGTTGAAAGTCGTCAGGGATACGCGCGTCGCAACCGAGATCCCCTGCATGAGGGCTGTAGTAAAGGTAGTTGCTGCACTCCCGGTACCATGGCTCGCGTTCTAGATACACCTGCTCCGGAGTCTTACTCGTCGTGAATGCCGGTCGTGACTTGTCTCTCGCTAGATATTCTCCCAGCTGGTCAATGTTTCGATGAACTTGCACAACCCGACCGCCGCTGCGTCCGAATGCTAGCAACAAGGCCCGAGCTTCAGATGTCTCCACTATCCCTCCGCCACAGGAGATGACGTGGCCTCGGGGTTTGGAGTCCATCACATCACGCAACAGCGCCGCCTCATCTGCTCGGAACCCTACCCACCCTCGTGGGCCCTCAACCATTTCCGGGATGGACTTCCCAGACCGTCTTTCCAGCTCTTGGTCAAGGTCGATAAACTTCCATTGCAGTAGCCTTGCCATCCAATTACCTGCAGTGGTTTTCCCCGCGCCTCGCATCCCGATGATGAATATTGATCTTTGAAGATCGCCATCAGATGAGAGAATGTGCTGGGTATTAGCGTCTGTGTCGGAGCCCTCCAGCTTGACTTTGAACGATTGAGAAAGGGTGTCCCACCATCCTGGCCATGTCTTGCCAACACACTCTCTTTCAGTGACCACGACGGGGCCTGGAGATACTACAGATAAAACACTGAAGCTCATGGCAACACGGTGATCGTCGTAACAATGAATGCCTTCTTTTGGTACGCGCAGCTCGGCCAGAGGTTTTCCGAATATCTCGATTCCGTCGTCGAGTTCTGTGCATTGTACCCCAAACTTTGCCAGTTGGTCTTTCATGGCTACAATTCGGTTGCACTCTTTTACTCGCTGGTTGGCAATGCCCGTAATTTGGGTCTTACCATCGGCAACAGCCGCCAGCACTGAGGCCGTTAGGAAGGCGTCGGTCATTGTTTCCATGTCAACGTGTGGAAGTGCCAGCAGGGTGCCAGGTGGGGGGCCGGTAACTGTTGTCGAATCTTCGCTTTGATAAACAGAACAGCCCATCCGCCCCAGAATGCCCACAGCAAATTGCGCATCTCCTTGTAAGGACCGAGAACCGATGTTAGGGACGGTGCATGTTGTCCCTGTGATGGCCGCCACGGCCAGAGGATATGTAGCAGAGCTAGCGTCGCTCTCAACGGTGTAATTGGGGGGGTTCTGGTAGACACCCAATGGAATATGGTAGGTGTCCGCTTCTGTAGTCGATCTTGTAACGAGTATGCCGAAAGTGTGCATCATCGATATGGTCATATCGATGTATGGCTGAGAGATTGGCTTGCCACCAATTAATCGCAGAGTGACCGGGTTCTTTGCATATGGGGCAGCCATAAGAATAGATGAAACATACTGCGAGGAGATGGTCGCAGAAAGCTCAATCAGGCCGCCTCTAATGCCCCCTTCAGAATGAACTCGGATTGGCAGGCTACTTTCCTTTTCCAAGTATTCGATCTTGACGCCGTTGAGGCGTAAAGCATCGACAAGAGGGCCTACGGGGCGCAATTTCATCCTGGCATTGCCCGTAAGAACCGTTGAACAGACTTCGCCAGTCGCGGAGTAGGAGCAAAGAGCAAGAACTGTTGTGAGAAAACGCGAGGCCGTGCCAGCATTGCCGACGTAGAGAGATTCTGCGCTAGCTCGAAGCTGGCCGCCTTTTCCTTGAACCTCCAGAACCTCACCAGCGTTCTGCCACGAGTACGATGCACCGCCAAGTTGAGCAATGGCAGATAGCATGTATTCGGTGTCGTCAGAATGCAACAGGTTCCTAATGCGACAACAGCCGCGTCCAAGAGCGGCCAGTACCAGTGCCCTGTTTGATATACTCTTGGACCCTGGTGGGGTGACAGTGTTGTTGAGTAATTTGGGGACTCCGGAGACCAAGCTCACTGAGTGCGAGAGAACAATTCTGATGCTCTGGTCATCTACGGAGATTGCTTTAGCCTCGCAAGTCTTGCCGATGGCAGACAGCAGAACGATTTTTTTCTTGTCACCATCGTTCTTCTTGTCGATGGCCATATTCTGAAGTACTTGATTGACGGTGCACTTCTTCCCTCCAGTTAATTTGATGACGCAACTGTCATCTAAACCCGTCGGAAGTCCATAAGCGGTGATGCACATGGTAAGTCTTGCAACGGCATGGGGGCTGACCTTGCCAAGAAAACGGGCAAGTTCGGCTTCCTTCACCATGCCAATGGCCACAGCCTCGCCGTGAAGAAGCTGGGGGGTCAATATCGCCTCAATGGCATGGCCAATCGAATGACCAAAGTTAAGAATATTGCGCAACCCACCTTCGCGCTCGTCCCGGGACACTACCTCGGCTTTGACGCGTGCTGAGCCGATAACAATCCGCTTCAGATCCTCCTTGATGGGCCCTATGCGGTCCTTGCTTGAAGAACGAACACATGCCATAATTCTGCCGGCAGATTTCTCTAGAAAGGAAAACTCAGTTGCATCCCAAATAGCTGCTGTTTTGATGACTTCTGCCATTCCATTGATAAACTCGCGGACTGGGAGCGTTTGAAGAAAGTTGAAGTCGATAAAGATGCGACATGGTTGCCAGAAAGCGCCGACTAGATTTTTGCCCACAGGTGTGTCTATGGCCGTCTTGCCGCCGATGGACGAGTCCACCATAGCTAGTAATGTCGTCGGCACCTGGACAAATCGAATTCCTCGCATGAAAGTCGCTGCGACGAACCCAATCAAGTCGCCAATGACACCACCACCAAGGGCAATAAGGACTGTGTCTCGTGTGCACTTTTGCTGTAACATCCAATCCTCGACATCGGCCTTGGTTTCGCGGCTTTTTGAAGCTTCACCCGGCGGTATGGTGTACGTCAAAAGACGGGCCTTTTTCTCGCCCTGGTTGGTTTCGAACCAATCTTGAAAATGCGGCACATACTTCTTGTAAAGATGCGTGTCGGTGACAAGAACGTACGTGGATGAAGGAAAATTTTCGAGGAGATCCGTCCCAACGTAATTTGGCCACAGATCAAAATCGGAAACAATATTGGCCTCGCCCAGTATAGGAATCACTTCTGGTTGCCTCTCGAGTTGTACCATAGTGGAAGATATTTGCGCGATGCCGGGTTTGGGCGGCTTCGGCGCGATGGATGGACCCAAGTATTTAATGAACAGACGTGTACGTACGTGGTTGCAGTCAGTTAGTGCTGGTGGTATTTTGACGGGGTGATCAGATTCCCCAGCGCGATTGATTACAGGTAAAGAACTTTATGCGGCTATGTTGGTGCTGAATGCTGCAAGAAAATTGTTTTGGGTGTTCTAAGTGGAGCGGGACCCTTGACGGCATCCACATACCACCAATTATGATGTGTACTCCGTTACGCTCTGCTTGAATTACGTCGTGTTGGATTATATTATGGACTAAAGATATATTATTATATTAATCTATATATATTCCGTATTATTTAAGTTATATTATTATTTAGATATTTTTAAGAACGTAGTTATTAAAAGATTGGTAATAGTATAATAACTGTTATTACTTGTAAACGAATTAGTAGTATAAATATATAGATTAAATCTTAATTAGCTGACCCTACCTTCCCTCCTAAGATTAAGTTAAGGTAAGGTTAGATATATATTATTATTTTAATTTATATATAAAGACTATATTATTATTATAAATATTATTATATGATTTAAACTAATAATAGTCCAATATAGCTAGTAGTGTATATATTATATTACTTTTATAATATTTTAAGTATAGTATAAATTTATACTTTATATACTATATAATAAATAGCTAATCTTTTAATTTCTTAATAGTATTAGTAAATCTTTAGTAAGTTACTGTTACGGAGTCGCTAGGCGACTGCTCTAGGACTCTCAATGATGTTTATTAAAAGACTTGAAGGATAGGAAAACTACTTGGCAACTGGGGCTTCTAGTTGTGTGCGTTCCTCCTAGTGGGTCCCTTGGTTCCCTCCGTTCTCCTATATCGGGCTAAGCCCGATACCATAACAGTTACTATTTTAAAGACTATTTAGGTATATAATTAAAAGTCCTTATTAAACCCCCTAATAAATAAGGAAAGAAGTAATAATTATTATAGTTCTTATTAAACCACTAAATGAATATTATAATACTAGGCTTTGCCTAGGTATAATAGTTAATAAATAAAGTACTATTAATCCTTCTATAGCAATAGGTAATTATATATAAAGACCTACTTAATAACTTTTAGCTATTGCTCCTATTAATAAAACAGCCCTTATAAGTATAGCTAATTAATAAAGTATTAGTATTATTAATACATAGTACTATTTTACTAAATACAATAACAGGGCACTATATAGTGCAACGGCTAGTAGTATAGCTACTACTTATACCCTACTAGGATTAGTTTATAATAATTAATAAAGAAAAGAATAACTATAATACTTAGTTACTACTATATAATTATTTAGTTTATTATTAAGAACATTTATTAATATACCTTATTATATATTAGGATAGTAAATATTTTTAAATTTCGTAACTTATATTAATTAAATAAGACTAAAATATAGAGTCTTTATATTATAGACTAACTCTAGTAGGGTATAAGCAGTAGCTAGCTATACTACTAGTTATTTATTATAGAGTTACTAGTACTACTAATATTATATAGTTAGAAATTGTTATTAAGAAATCTACAGAACTCTAATTCTATAGGGCATTAGAGTACTTATACTCTAATAACTACTTAGTTATAAAATATAACATATATATACTAATATATAACTCTATCTTGGGATATATATAGCTCTATTAGGTAAAGCCTGATATTATAATATATTCCCTTCCATTTAGATTTCTCTAATAGTCCTACTAATATTATATATCTATAATAGTACCTTATAGTAATATAGTAATATATATATAATATCTTATTTTAATTGATTTATTTTACTAAAATAATATAAAATATTATTGCTGTTTTCCTATTTATAAGTAATTATTAAGTATATATATTAATACCTTTATAATTAAGGTTCTATTATAACTCTATTATATTAACCCTTTATATGTCTTATATATTTATTATAAGTAAGTTATATATTTTTTCTTTTTATAACTATTACTTTTCTTAATATTACTATTATAATTTCTTACTTTTTTATATACTTTTACTCTTTTTATTATTATATATACTATAATAAGATTCTTATTATTATTTATTACTAATTATTTATATTAGTAAGTTATATTTATTTGTATTACTATACTATTATATTTATTATAATATTAGGCTTTACTTAATAAAGCTATATATTAGGATAAAGTTATATACTGTTATATATAACTTATACTCTATAACTAAGTAGGTATTAAAGTAACTTTAATACTGTTACGAAGCTGACTAGCAGGAAGGCAGTATGCGCAAAGACTGTAGAATTTTCGAACTAAGGAGGAAGAAAAGAGACAGAAAACAGTAAGGGCGGAGACGAAGGGCCTATATACCCAGACGGTCCGCGCGTTACGTAATGGAGAGTATAGGGTAGGCTAGGAAGAGAGTACGATATACAATATCGTTACAAATACCTTATAGAGTTGGAGTTCTATAGATTTCTAAATAACTATTTCTAACTACTAAATACTAATAGTACTAGTAATTTTATAATATTTAAGAAATCTCCCTTTAGTATAGTAAGTAGTAAGCTATAGACTATTAAATAATAGATTAATAGGATTATAGTATACTATTTAGTAAATAAAATACTACTATTAGTTAGGTACTACCTAAATATTTAGCTTATAAAGCTTTAATAGTTATAGTAATAAGTTACTACATTAGTATAGTACTAAGTATTTATAAAGGTATAGCTTAATATTAGATTAAAATTAGTATAAATACCCTTAACCATTAATAGTATATTAATACTACCTTAAGTTTAATATAAACTATTACTAATAGGAGTACTATATAATAAAGATAAGTCTATATTTATAGCCTAATAGATATAATATAATAGAGAGAAAAGGGGGTCCGCCCTAACTAGGGCTATAACGAATTAAGAATCGTAAGATAGGTTAGAATTAATCTATTAGTATTCTTCTTAATAATATTATTACTAACTATAAGGTATCCTTTGGGCCTGCTGTTATGGAGTCACTAGTACTACCAGTATCTAGTGGTCGGAAATAGTTGTTAAGAAACCTACGGAACACTAACTTAAGGTACTAGGCATTGGAGTACTTATACTCCAATGCCTGCTTAGTCATAGGATACGAGTCACGTGCGGTAGCACGTGGCTCTATCCTAGGACATAGCTCTATTAGGCAAAGCCTAATATCATAACACCTGCTTTTTTTTTTTCATTCATTACGCGCATGCAGCCCTAGGGGCAGCCCTATGGCGCGGCGGCCTATAGGTCCCGTAGGGCCTAGAAGACCTAATAGGCCTACTAGACCCTTAGGGTCCTAACGGCCCGCAGGAGCTAACTAGCTAACTAAACTAGCAGTAACGACTGGCTATTTATATTAAATCAGTAGAGCTTTCCCTCGCATTTCACGAATCTTTTTTTTTTTTTTCATTCATTACGCGCATGCAGCCCTAGGGGCTATGGCGCGGCGGCCTGTAGGTCCCGTAGGGCCTAGCAGACCTAATAGGCCTACTAGACCCTTTGGGTCCTAACGGCCCGCAGGAGCTAACTAGCTAACTAAACTAGCAGTAACGACTGGCTATTTATATTAAATCAGTAGAGCTTTCCCTCGCATTTCACGAATCTTAGTCCCTAGGCCTAGGCCTAGTACTATTCCTCTAGGTACCACTTTGCCGTACCGATATTAGTAGTAGTTAGGAACTCAAATAGAGCCTCCCTTCCTTGCCTAGTACTAAATAAAATCGGTAGGGTAAGCGGCTTACCCTGTAGGGCTTCCTTTAGGTCTTTCCGTTCCTTCCTATAACGTACGCATTGTAGTAATAGCCACGTTACAGTCTGTTTTTGCCCGCACTTACAGGCGTCCGAGTCGATTTTTCCAATCTTTTTTTGGTAGGGCTTAAGGTATCCGATCCCTGTTTTTAGTTGTATATAGGCCGATTGGATAGGCCTAGGCAGATCGGGTAGGCTAGGCTTATACGCAAACCTAGGTTTCCCAGTCCTTCGATAGTGGGCCCCTAGGCCCCTAGCCTTAGGGCCTCGGGCCTCCTCCCTAGCCCATAGCTCCTTCCACCCCCCTAGGGCTACTTCCTTTACCCTCCTCCGTAGATAGCTTAGGGAGGTATAGGGGGTACCTATACTAGGCCTAGTTAGGCCTCCTTTTGCTACCTGGTCTGCAATTTCATTCCCTATAATTCCAACGTGGCTAGGGCACCACGTTAGGGTTATAGCTACTTTCCGGTCCGCTAGGCTATTTACTAGCTGCCTTGCCTTATAGGCTAGGTCGCTATAGCCTACGGTTACCTTCTGAATAGCTGCTTGGCTATCTATAAAAAGATAGGCTTCTTGCGGTAGGGGGTTTCGTTGGGATAAGGCCTTTAGGGCCCTCGTTATACCAATTAGCTCGGCATCAACTACTTCAATCCTAGGGCCTAGGTTATAGGCCTTTGCCCCTAGGGCCCGGCCTGTAGGGTCCGTTTCGTAATAGGCGCACGAGTTCGTTGTTTGACCCCTAATAGTCCCTTGTGACCCGTCTGTATAATAAATAATACAGTTATTAAATTCTAGGTCCCTTAGTAGGGTTTCGTGTTCTAATTTAGCGGTCTCCTTAGGGCTTTGCGAAATACTTATAGAGGCCCTAGTGGTCTCCTTAGGGCTTTGCGAAATACTTATAGAGGCCCTAGGCCCTGGGGCCCAGGGGGCTTGCCAGGCCGCTCTTTGTCTCTCTAGGCCCCAGTTAGGACCTATTATTTCCTTGATTTTCGATAGTAGCCGGAATAGCTGTGTTATAGGCCTAATATAGGCAAAAGTACCTAAATCAGACCCTGATTCGGCTAGTTCGTCCCGTATGGCTATGTTGTAGGCCCTACGGATCGGGTGGTTGTACTGAAACATTAGGGTCCTTAGGGCGTAGCCTAGGCAGGCCTTCTGGAACCGTATCTCCGGCGGGGGGATCGCGGCCTCGATTTCTAGGGCTTTTGTAGGGGACCCCCTAAAGGCCCCTAGGACCTTCGGTAGGGCCTCGTTTTGTAGGCGTTGATAGTACTGTATTAGGCCTTTTTGGCCCTGGCCCTGGCCCTGGCCCTGGCCTTTGTACCAAACAGGGACCCCGTAGTCCGCTATAGTAGTAATACAAGCAATATATAGTTGCCGTAGTGCCCTATAGGGTAGGCCCTTTTGGGTACTTGCTAGCCTAGATAGGCCTAGGAAGGCGGCCCTAGCTAGGGCTATTCGATTTTCGATATGTAATTTAAACGATAGCTTTGAATCGAACCAAATACCTAGCCACCTAATAACGGGCTTTGGTGTAATTGCTGTATTAGCTATTGTTACGCCTTCCGTTATAGGGGCTCTTTGTGTAGTAAAGTGGATTAGTTCCGTTTTCCCGTGGTCAAATTGGACCCCTTGGTCCGTTGCTTGGGCTGTAAGCCTAGTTACAATACCTTCTAGCGCCCGGCAGTTCTTATAGGCAGATCTAGACGATACCGTTAGGCTAAAGTCATCAATATAGGATAACTGGAAGGCCTTATCCGCTATAATATCCCTAATATAAATTAGGAATAAGATAGGGCTTATAGGCGATCCTTGCGGTATTCCTATAGCTATTTCGACTAGTTGGTGGATTTGGCCGTCGAAGGCTAGTTGGATCGATCGGCCTGATAGGAACGATGTAACCCAGCTAATTAGGGCCTTTGGGAGGTCTAGCCTTCGTAAAACCCCTATAAGCTTAGTCTTTGATACGTGATCGAAGGCGCCTTTAATATCAAGGAATAATGTAGTAGTAATAGTACTACTAGCCTTTTTCCTTAATAGGCGCTGTAATTCGATATAGTGGGTCAGTAACAGGGCTGTATCTATTGCAGACCTTTGTTTCCGCCCGCCTAGTTGTGTAGGGCCTAATAGGTCTGTAGTATTGGCTAGGTAGCTTAATCGCGTAGCGAATAGTTTTTCTAGGACTTTGCCTAGGCAATTTAGTAAGGCTATTACCCTGTAAGACTTAGGCTTCCTATAGTCTCGGTTGCCTTGCTTAGGGAGGATAATGCCTATACTTTGTCGCCATAGCTTAGGGTGGTAGCCTTCTGTAAATAAAGCGGTATAGGCCTTGTAGAGGAATTTAGGAATAACCTTATAAGTCTGCTGGATAAGGGGGAAACCGATAGTATCGGGCCCTGGGGCTTTTTTATTCGAAGACGAATTAATAGCCTCTTTAACCTCTTTCCAAGCTAGGTTAGGCCACTCCCACCTTTCTCTACTAGCCTGTTTTATAGTAGGCCTCCTACTAGGCCCACTAGGCCCGTTAGGCCCGTTAGGCCCGCTAGGTCCGCTAGGCCCGCTAGGCCCGCTAGGCCCACTAGGCCCACTAGGTCCGTTAGGTCCGTTAGGCCCGTTAGGCCCTGTTGGAAATAGGGTTGTAAGAAAGGCATCGCATTTTTCCTGGAAGGTATTTGCTATTATATCTCTTCCTTCCTTAGTATACAATATACCCGGAAGGTTAGTATTCTGGCTAGCTTTTGTATAGTTATAGGCTTGGAAAACCTCCCTGTTAACTGCATTAGCCAGAAAGGTCTCCCAGTAGCCTACTTTAGCCTTCCGAATAGCATAAAAATAGGCATTACGGGCCGTTTTCCAGTCTTCTTTGCATTTCCGGTTTTTCCGAAATAGTCTTTGTGTACGGCTAAGGGTCTTCCGTAAGTCTAGTAGCTCGGGGGTCCACCAAGGCTTAGACCGTTCACTAGGCCGTAGCCTAGGGATTGCCTCGATAGCTACTACCTGTATAGCCTCTGTAATTAGTATAGCTATTCCATCTAGATCCCTTACTGAAATTAGGGTATCTAGTTGCTGATTTAGGGATGCCTGCTTTTCCTGTAATAAACAGTTATACTTATTCCAGTTGGCCTTCTTGTAATTGAATAGGGGGGGCCTAGACTGGAATAGTAGGCTTGCTGTAGGTAGGATAGGCGCCCTAGCTTCAAAGGCGATTACCTGGTGATCGGACCCGGATGCCTCTAAGTACCTCCAGTTAGACCAGTTTAGTAGGTTAAAAGGAGTACTAAAGGCTAGGTCAATAATAGACCTGGACTTTAAGCCGGGCCTAAAATAGGTACCCCCTTTAACCTCTTCTGGGTCCTGGATTAGGCTAGCCTTCTGGCTTGTTAGCCAGTTTACTAGCCTTTGTGCCTTAGTAGCCCTAATAGGGTCTACCGTTGGATTCCATAATGGGTGGTGTAGGTTGAAGTCCCCTATAATAAGTGTAGGCTTATTGCACCTATAGGGTAGGAGGAGCCTCTCAACTGTATAGGGGTTCTGGCTTGGTTGCCCGCTAGGCCTAGGCCCGTTAGGCCCGCTAGGCCCGTTAGGCCCGCTAGGCCCGTTAGGCCCGCTAGGCCCGCTAGGCCCGTTAGGCCCGCTAGGCCCGTTAGGCCCGCTCGGCCCGTTAGGCCCGCTAGGCCTGTTAGGCGCTCTAGGCCCGTTAGGCCCGCTAGGCCCGTTAGGCCCGCTAGGCCTGTTAGGCGCGCTAGGCCTGCCAAGCCCGCTAGGCCTACTAGGTCCGCTAGGGCCCTCGTAGGCCTGTTCCTTTTCGTTGTAGAGGTTAATTAGGATAAATGGTTCAGTACCTAATATCTCTATAGCTTGGATATCTGGATCGGAAAATAGGTCGTATCGGGGATTATAAGCTAGCCTACTAGCCTTCCTAATATACGTTAAGACCCTAGGTCTAACTGTAATACTTAAAGGGCTAGTTGACTGTTGTGGTGTAATAATATAGTAAGACGGGTGTTGGAGCCCTATAAATGCTCCTTGAATTTTAGGGCAGTAGGGCTCTTGTAGAAGGATAATATCGGTACGTTGCTCGTAGGCCTGTTGGAGTACCGATTGGTGTGCTAAATTATGCCTCCGTGCGTTATGCTGGATAAGCCTAAGATAGCACTTTTCTGGGCTATTTCGACTTATAGTCTAATAGCCTAATAGATTTCGCACTCGGTACTATTAGCCTTGTGCTTACCGTTACAGTTAGCACATACTAGTTCGAGGTGGTTGCAGGGCTCTGTAGCGTTGCAGCTAGTGCACTGGTGGGTCTTTGTATAGTGCCCTTTGGCGCATAGTGCGCAGCGGATTTCTTATTGCAAAGGCTTGGTCGTGCCCGTAGCCCTGACACCTAAAGCATTGGTCTTTGGCGTATAGGCCTTATAGGCTACAACCTTGGCCCGAATTCCAGCTATAAATAGCCCATTTTTAAGGCTATAGCTAGCCTCTTGTTCTGTAGGGACGGCAAAAACAATAGACCCAGCGGCCTTACCTAGGCTAGGCTTTTTAAGCCAGCGGGGCTGGCCCCTAACCGTAACTGGGTTAAAGGTCTCGATTTCCGACTTAGTAATTTTCAAGGATATCGGTCTCCGTAAGAATAGGTACCCCGTGTGCTACTAGCTTTATCCAGCTAATAGGGGTCTCTATTGCCTCAACCGGATAAGTATTAAATAGCCCTATCCAGGCCTGTTTTTTTTCTAGCAGTTGGGCTGCTGTATAGGGCTCTTTTGTTGTAATAACTAGGTTGCCCCTAGCCGATAGCTCGATGCTAGCTACGGCTATAGCCCCTAAGGTCTTATTTAGTGCATTCCGTAGCGTTAGTGCGGGTACTTGGGGTCTGTTTTCTGTAGGTCCCTGAGGCTCCTTTCGGAGTTTTAGGATTACTTGTAAGCCTTCCTTTGTAGGGCGTTTGGGCCCGTTGGTTCTGCTAGGCCTGTTAGGCCCCCCAGGCCCGTTGGGCCCTCTAGGCCGTTAGGCCCGTTAGGCCCGTTAGGCCCGCTAGGCCCGCTAGGCCCGTTAGGCCTGCTAGGCCCGTTAGGCCCGCTAGGCCCGCTAGGCCCGTTAAGGCCCTTGGGTCCTCGGCCCCTTGGTGGAACAACCGCCCAGGCGCTTCCTGGAGACCTGTAGGTATAGTGTTTGGGCTGCCTCGCTATAGCTCTTCGGGCCCCTTGGAAACGCATTTTGTAGTGCATTTATAAGGGGTTCGAAGAGGCTATATGGCATCTTCGATACTGCACTTTGTATAAGTATAGTAGCCTGTTGGATTTGTAGGGCTAGGTCTTGGCCCTCGTTTTGGTCGGTTGTTATAGGCCTAGATATCCCCTTTTTAGCTAATTTAGGTAGCCTTTCAGGAGACTCTAGGTCTGCGTGGGTTCGTTTTCGTTGTTGTAGTATAAGGGGGTTTCGGGGTTTCTGGTTGGATAGGGGCTTCCGTATCCTCTAGGTCTTCCATATCGGTATCTGTAGGTTGACCTAGGGATATAAGTTCGATTTCGTCTTCGTTTGTTGTATTTTCTTCGTTTTCTGGAGTTATATTAATATTTGTAGTATTTTCCTGACTTTCCTGATTTTCCTGATTTTTTTCCTGAATTTCCCTGTATAGGGTAGGCTGAGCCTGATTTTCCTGATTTTTTCCTGATTTTTCTGGTATAGGGTAGGCTGGGCTAGGACCGGGCCTGTAGCCGGGCCTATAGTCGGGTGGTTGGGTAGGTTGGGTGGGTCTCGATGGGTGCAATCGGGTGGGCCTCGTTGGGTGCAATTGGGTGGGTCTCGTTGGGTGCAATTGGGCAGGTCCCGTCGGGCGGGGTCGGATGGGTCTTATTGGGTAGGATCGGGTGGGTCTCGTTGGGGGGGTCGGCACGCGCGGGGTTGCGTTTCTGGCGGCTCTCTTCCTCCCAGTTGAAGGCATCTTTGACCCCCGACTGCACGCGCGCAATCGGCTGCGCGCGGCTGTAACTCGAGGATCGTAATGTCCCAATTGAGGGGAATTGAAAGAACTGCAATTTGGCTATTTTATTGTGGTTTCAATCGATCGGGTGGGCGCGTGGTGTTGATCGCTATTTATATTAAATCAGTAGAGCTTTTTTTTGTTTTAGTAGTAGTAACGGATAAGGTTCTAAACCTAAGTATTAAAAGACTTAATATAAAGCTATTATTTAGTAATAATATAATAATATCTTAGTATTATATTTATTTAAGGCTAAGGATAAGATTATAGTATTAGTATAGGATAATATAAAGGAAGATATCTTAGGAGTAGCCCTTTATATTAATCTTAGTATAAGCTATTTCGGATATTTAGGTAATAGGATAGTTTTAAAAGCCTTATAGGTCTTAAGGGGAAATAGGAATATATATTAATTAGGCTTTCTCTATAAAAGTACTACTAATAGATATATAGATAGTTAAGCCTATATCTATAAGGTCTTTTTAGTATAATAAATTAAATTAACTATTATAGGAATTAAAAAAGGGGGGGAAATTAGGCTTATTTTATTTAGTAGGCTTAGAGAATAACTTTCCTTAGAGCCTATTTATTTCCTTAATTTAAGATAGTATCCTTCTTACTATATCCTTTAATACTACCCGTAGGGATATCCTATAGCGCCTAAATCTTAAAGGTTATATTCTATCTTTACGGTAGGATAAGTAGTAAGAGTAGGTAGATTTATATATAGTAGCCTTTTTTTACGTAATAAAAGTAAATCCCCTTCTGCCTTTAGTAGCTAAGTTCTATAGCTAAAACGTACTAAGCTTATTACTATAGAGGAGTTTATTACCTTTAGTAAAATTAGCTTATTGCTTATAGAGGTATTTATTTCTCTTAGTAAGGTTAGCTTATTAAATATAGGCGGGCTTAGTAAGGTTAGCTTACTAAGTAATAGTAGTTATTTTTTTACCCCTTTAGTATAATAGCTAGTAGGGCGGTAGGATAAGTAATATATTAGGGACTTAAGATAGTTAGTAATAGTACTAACTTAACGGGTAAAGGAATAAAAGTTATTATACAAAGATTAAAATTAAGAAGTAATACCTAATAGAGGTTATTAAAAAGAGTAGTTTTAAGGTAATTAATCTTAACGGCTTTAGGCTAGTTAGGGCTACTAGCTTTAAAGTAATATACTTTTAAAAATAAAAAGGAACTTTATAAATATAATGGTTTAGTAAAGCTATAATAATTTCTTAAGGGCTTTTTCGGCTTAGTTTAGGTTACTATAGATATATCTAATTACTAAATAATCTTTTAGTAGTTAAATTTACTTATTTTTTGCTTATACTTTAACTAAGCGGCTAGGATCTTTT
>NW_024467523.1:0-11392 GCF_001625195.1 Drechmeria coniospora
TACGGAACACTAACTTAAGGTACTAGGCATTGGAGTACTTATACTCCAATGCCTGCTTAGTCATAGGATACGAGTCACGTGCGGTAGCACGTGGCTCTATCCTAGGACATAGCTCTATTAGGCAAAGCCTAATATCATAACACCTGCTTTTTTTTTTTCATTCATTACGCGCATGCAGCCCTAGGGGCAGCCTATGGCGCGGCGGCCTATAGGTCCGTAGGGGCCTAGAAGACCTAATAGGCCTACTAGACCCTTAGGGTCCTAACGGCCCGCAGGAGCTAAACTAGCTAACTAAACTAGCAGTAACGACTGGCTATTTATATTAAATCAGTAGAGCTTTCCCTCGCATTTCACGAATCTTTTTTTTTTTTTTTCATTCATTACGCGCATGCAGCCCTAGGGGCTATGGCGCGGCGGCCTGTAGGTCCCGTAGGGCCTAGCAGACCTAATAGGCCTACTAGACCCTTTGGGTCCTAACGGCCCGCAGGAGCTAACTAGCTAACTAAACTAGCAGTAACGACTGGCTATTTATATTAAATCAGTAGAGCTTTCCCTCGCATTTCACGAATCTTAGTCCCTAGGCCTAGGCCTAGTACTATTCCTCTAGGTACCACTTTGCCGTACCGATATTAGTAGTAGTTAGGAACTCAAATAGAGCCTCCCTTCCTTGCCTAGTACTAAATAAAATCGGTAGGGTAAGCGGCTTACCCTGTAGGGCTTCCTTTAGGTCTTTCCGTTCCTTCCTATAACGTACGCATTGTAGTAATAGCCACGTTACAGTCTGTTTTTTGCCCGCACTTACAGGCGTCCGAGTCGATTTTTCCAATCTTTTTTTGGTAGGGCTTAAGGTATCCGATCCCTGTTTTTAGTTGTATATAGGCCGATTGGATAGGCCTAGGCAGATCGGGTAGGCTAGGCTTATACGCAAACCTAGGTTTCCCAGTCCTTCGATAGTGGGCCCCTAGGCCCCTAGCCTTAGGGCCTCGGGCCTCCTCCCTAGCCCATAGCTCCTTCCACCCCCCTAGGGCTACTTCCTTTACCCTCCTCCGTAGATAGCTTAGGGAGGTATAGGGGGTACCTATACTAGGCCTAGTTAGGCCTCCTTTTGCTACCTGGTCTGCAATTTCATTCCCTATAATTCCAACGTGGCTAGGGCACCACGTTAGGGTTATAGCTACTTTCCGGTCCGCTAGGCTATTTACTAGCTGCCTTGCCTTATAGGCTAGGTCGCTATAGCCTACGGTTACCTTCTGAATAGCTGCTTGGCTATCTATAAAAAGATAGGCTTCTTGCGGTAGGGGGTTTCGTTGGGATAAGGCCTTTAGGGCCCTCGTTATACCAATTAGCTCGGCATCAACTACTTCAATCCTAGGGCCTAGGTTATAGGCCTTTGCCCCTAGGGCCCGGCCTGTAGGGTCCGTTTCGTAATAGGCGCACGAGTTCGTTGTTTGACCCCTAATAGTCCCTTGTGACCCGTCTGTATAATAAATAATACAGTTATTAAATTCTAGGTCCCTTAGTAGGGTTTCGTGTTCTAATTTAGCGGTCTCCTTAGGGCTTTGCGAAATACTTATAGAGGCCCTAGTGGTCTCCTTAGGGCTTTGCGAAATACTTATAGAGGCCCTAGGCCCTGGGGCCCAGGGGGCTTGCCAGGCCGCTCTTTGTCTCTCTAGGCCCCAGTTAGGACCTATTATTTCCTTGATTTTCGATAGTAGCCGGAATAGCTGTGTTATAGGCCTAATATAGGCAAAAGTACCTAAATCAGACCCTGATTCGGCTAGTTCGTCCCGTATGGCTATGTTGTAGGCCCTACGGATCGGGTGGTTGTACTGAAACATTAGGGTCCTTAGGGCGTAGCCTAGGCAGGCCTTCTGGAACCGTATCTCCGGCGGGGGGATCGCGGCCTCGATTTCTAGGGCTTTTGTAGGGGACCCCCTAAAGGCCCCTAGGACCTTCGGTAGGGCCTCGTTTTGTAGGCGTTGATAGTACTGTATTAGGCCTTTTTGGCCCTGGCCCTGGCCCTGGCCCTGGCCTTTGTACCAAACAGGGACCCCGTAGTCCGCTATAGTAGTAATACAAGCAATATATAGTTGCCGTAGTGCCCTATAGGGTAGGCCCTTTTGGGTACTTGCTAGCCTAGATAGGCCTAGGAAGGCGGCCCTAGCTAGGGCTATTCGATTTTCGATATGTAATTTAAACGATAGCTTTGAATCGAACCAAATACCTAGCCACCTAATAACGGGCTTTGGTGTAATTGCTGTATTAGCTATTGTTACGCCTTCCGTTATAGGGGCTCTTTGTGTAGTAAAGTGGATTAGTTCCGTTTTCCCGTGGTCAAATTGGACCCCTTGGTCCGTTGCTTGGGCTGTAAGCCTAGTTACAATACCTTCTAGCGCCCGGCAGTTCTTATAGGCAGATCTAGACGATACCGTTAGGCTAAAGTCATCAATATAGGATAACTGGAAGGCCTTATCCGCTATAATATCCCTAATATAAATTAGGAATAAGATAGGGCTTATAGGCGATCCTTGCGGTATTCCTATAGCTATTTCGACTAGTTGGTGGATTTGGCCGTCGAAGGCTAGTTGGATCGATCGGCCTGATAGGAACGATGTAACCCAGCTAATTAGGGCCTTTGGGAGGTCTAGCCTTCGTAAAACCCCTATAAGCTTAGTCTTTGATACGTGATCGAAGGCGCCTTTAATATCAAGGAATAATGTAGTAGTAATAGTACTACTAGCCTTTTTCCTTAATAGGCGCTGTAATTCGATATAGTGGGTCAGTAACAGGGCTGTATCTATTGCAGACCTTTGTTTCCGCCCGCCTAGTTGTGTAGGGCCTAATAGGTCTGTAGTATTGGCTAGGTAGCTTAATCGCGTAGCGAATAGTTTTTCTAGGACTTTGCCTAGGCAATTTAGTAAGGCTATTACCCTGTAAGACTTAGGCTTCCTATAGTCTCGGTTGCCTTGCTTAGGGAGGATAATGCCTATACTTTGTCGCCATAGCTTAGGGTGGTAGCCTTCTGTAAATAAAGCGGTATAGGCCTTGTAGAGGAATTTAGGAATAACCTTATAAGTCTGCTGGATAAGGGGGAAACCGATAGTATCGGGCCCTGGGGCTTTTTTATTCGAAGACGAATTAATAGCCTCTTTAACCTCTTTCCAAGCTAGGTTAGGCCACTCCCACCTTTCTCTACTAGCCTGTTTTATAGTAGGCCTCCTACTAGGCCCACTAGGCCCGTTAGGCCCGTTAGGCCCGCTAGGTCCGCTAGGCCCGCTAGGCCCGCTAGGCCCACTAGGCCCACTAGGTCCGTTAGGTCCGTTAGGCCCGTTAGGCCCTGTTGGAAATAGGGTTGTAAGAAAGGCATCGCATTTTTCCTGGAAGGTATTTGCTATTATATCTCTTCCTTCCTTAGTATACAATATACCCGGAAGGTTAGTATTCTGGCTAGCTTTTGTATAGTTATAGGCTTGGAAAACCTCCCTGTTAACTGCATTAGCCAGAAAGGTCTCCCAGTAGCCTACTTTAGCCTTCCGAATAGCATAAAAATAGGCATTACGGGCCGTTTTCCAGTCTTCTTTGCATTTCCGGTTTTTCCGAAATAGTCTTTGTGTACGGCTAAGGGTCTTCCGTAAGTCTAGTAGCTCGGGGGTCCACCAAGGCTTAGACCGTTCACTAGGCCGTAGCCTAGGGATTGCCTCGATAGCTACTACCTGTATAGCCTCTGTAATTAGTATAGCTATTCCATCTAGATCCCTTACTGAAATTAGGGTATCTAGTTGCTGATTTAGGGATGCCTGCTTTTCCTGTAATAAACAGTTATACTTATTCCAGTTGGCCTTCTTGTAATTGAATAGGGGGGGCCTAGACTGGAATAGTAGGCTTGCTGTAGGTAGGATAGGCGCCCTAGCTTCAAAGGCGATTACCTGGTGATCGGACCCGGATGCCTCTAAGTACCTCCAGTTAGACCAGTTTAGTAGGTTAAAAGGAGTACTAAAGGCTAGGTCAATAATAGACCTGGACTTTAAGCCGGGCCTAAAATAGGTACCCCCTTTAACCTCTTCTGGGTCCTGGATTAGGCTAGCCTTCTGGCTTGTTAGCCAGTTTACTAGCCTTTGTGCCTTAGTAGCCCTAATAGGGTCTACCGTTGGATTCCATAATGGGTGGTGTAGGTTGAAGTCCCCTATAATAAGTGTAGGCTTATTGCACCTATAGGGTAGGAGGAGCCTCTCAACTGTATAGGGGTTCTGGCTTGGTTGCCCGCTAGGCCTAGGCCCGTTAGGCCCGCTAGGCCCGTTAGGCCCGCTAGGCCCGTTAGGCCCGCTAGGCCCGCTAGGCCCGTTAGGCCCGCTAGGCCCGTTAGGCCCGCTCGGCCCGTTAGGCCCGCTAGGCCTGTTAGGCGCTCTAGGCCCGTTAGGCCCGCTAGGCCCGTTAGGCCCGCTAGGCCTGTTAGGCGCGCTAGGCCTGCCAAGCCCGCTAGGCCTACTAGGTCCGCTAGGGCCCTCGTAGGCCTGTTCCTTTTCGTTGTAGAGGTTAATTAGGATAAATGGTTCAGTACCTAATATCTCTATAGCTTGGATATCTGGATCGGAAAATAGGTCGTATCGGGGATTATAAGCTAGCCTACTAGCCTTCCTAATATACGTTAAGACCCTAGGTCTAACTGTAATACTTAAAGGGCTAGTTGACTGTTGTGGTGTAATAATATAGTAAGACGGGTGTTGGAGCCCTATAAATGCTCCTTGAATTTTAGGGCAGTAGGGCTCTTGTAGAAGGATAATATCGGTACGTTGCTCGTAGGCCTGTTGGAGTACCGATTGGTGTGCTAAATTATGCCTCCGTGCGTTATGCTGGATAAGCCTAAGATAGCACTTTTCTGGGCTATTTCGACTTATAGTCTAATAGCCTAATAGATTTCGCACTCGGTACTATTAGCCTTGTGCTTACCGTTACAGTTAGCACATACTAGTTCGAGGTGGTTGCAGGGCTCTGTAGCGTTGCAGCTAGTGCACTGGTGGGTCTTTGTATAGTGCCCTTTGGCGCATAGTGCGCAGCGGATTTTCTTATTGCAAAGGCTTGGGTCGTGCCCGTAGCCCTGACACCTAAAGCATTGGGTCTTTGGCGTATAGGCCTTATAGGCTACAACCTTGGCCCGAATTCCAGCTATAAATAGCCCATTTTTAAGGCTATAGCTAGCCTCTTGTTCTGTAGGGACGGCAAAAACAATAGACCCAGCGGCCTTACCTAGGCTAGGCTTTTTAAGCCAGCGGGGCTGGCCCCTAACCGTAACTGGGTTAAAGGTCTCGATTTCCGACTTAGTAATTTCAAGGATATCGGTCTCCGTAAGAATAGGTACCCCGTGTGCTACTAGCTTTATCCAGCTAATAGGGGTCTCTATTGCCTCAACCGGATAAGTATTAAATAGCCCTATCCAGGCCTGTTTTTTTTCTAGCAGTTGGGCTGCTGTATAGGGCTCTTTTGTTGTAATAACTAGGTTGCCCCTAGCCGATAGCTCGATGCTAGCTACGGCTATAGCCCCTAAGGTCTTATTTAGTGCATTCCGTAGCGTTAGTGCGGGTACTTGGGGTCTGTTTTCTGTAGGTCCCTGAGGCTCCTTCCGGAGTTTTAGGATTACTTGTAAGCCTTCCTTTGTAGGGCGTTTGGGCCCGTTGGTTCTGCTAGGCCTGTTAGGCCCCCCAGGCCCGTTGGGCCCTCTAGGCCCGTTAGGCCCGTTAGGCCCGTTAGGCCCGCTAGGCCCGCTAGGCCCGTTAGGCCTGCTAGGCCCGTTAGGCCCGCTAGGCCCGCTAGGCCCGTTAAGGCCCTTGGGTCCTCGGCCCCTTGGTGGAACGACCGCCCAGGCGCTATTCTGGAGACCTTTAGGTATAGGTGTTTGGGCTGCCTCGCTATAGCTCTTCGGGCCCCTTGGAAACGCATTTTGTAGTGTATTTATAAGGGGTTCGAAGAGGCTATATGGCATCTTCGATACTGTACTTTGTATAAGTATAGTAGCCTGTTGGATTTGTAGGGCTAGGTCTTGGCCCTCGTTTTGGTCGGTTGTTATAGGCCTAGATATCCCCTTTTTAGCTAATTTAGGTAGCCTTTCAGGAGACTCTAGGTCTGCGTGGGTTCGTTTTCGTTGTTGTAGTATAAGGGGGGTTTCGGGGGTTTCTGGTTGGATAGGGGCTTCCGTATCCTCTAGGTCTTCCATATCGGTATCTGTAGGTTGACCTAGGGATATAAGTTCGATTTCGTCTTCGTTTGTTGTATTTTCTTCGTTTTCTGGAGTTATATTAATATTTGTAGTATTTTCCTGACTTTCCTGATTTTCCTGATTTTTTTCCTGAATTTCCCTGTATAGGGTAGGCTGAGCCTGATTTTCCTGATTTTTTTCCTGATTTTTCTGGTATAGGGTAGGCTGGGCTAGGACCGGGCCTGTAGCCGGGCCTATAGTCGGGTGGGTTGGGTAGGTTGGGTGGGTCTCGATGGGTGCAATCGGGTGGGCCTCGTTGGGTGCAATTGGGTGGGTCTCGTTGGGTGCAATTGGGCAGGTCCCGTCGGGCGGGGTCGGATGGGTCTTATTGGGTAGGATCGGGTGGGTCTCGTTGGGTGGGGTCGGCACGCGCGGGGTTGCGTTTCTGGCGGCTCTCTTCCTCCCAGTTGAAGGCATCTTTGACCCCCGACTGCACGCGCGCAATCGGCTGCGCGCGGCTGTAACTCGAGGATCGTAATGTCCCAATTGAGGGGAATTGAAAGAACTGCAATTTGGCTATTTTATTGTGGTTTCAATCGATCGGGTGGGCGCGTGGTGTTGATCGCTATTTATATTAAATCAGTAGAGCTTTTTTTTGTTTTAGTAGTAGTAACGGATAAGGTTCTAAACCTAAGTATTAAAAGACTTAATATAAAGCTATTATTTAGTAAGTAATATAATAATATCTTAGTATTATATTTATTTAAGGCTAAGGATAAGATTATAGTATTAGTATAGGATAATATAAAGGAAGATATCTTAGGAGTAGCCCTTTATATTAATCTTAGTATAAGCTATTTCGGATATTTAGGTAATAGGATAGTTTTAAAAGCCTTATAGGTCTTAAGGGGAAATAGGAATATATATTAATTAGGCTTTCTCTATAAAAGTACTACTAATAGATATATAGATAGTTAAGCCTATATCTATAAGGGTCTTTTTAGTATAATAAATTAAATTAACTATTATAGGAATTAAAAAAGGGGGGGAAATTAGGCTTATTTTATTTAGTAGGCTTAGAGAATAACTTTCCTTAGAGCCTATTTATTTCCTTAATTTAAGATAGTATCCTTCTTACTATATCCTTTAATACTACCCGTAGGGATATCCTATAGCGCCTAAATCTTAAAGGTTATATTCTATCTTTACGGTAGGATAAGTAGTAAGAGTAGGTAGATTTATATATAGTAGCCTTTTTTTACGTAATAAAAGTAAATCCCCTTCTGCCTTTAGTAGCTAAGTTCTATAGCTAAAACGTACTAAGCTTATTTACTATAGAGGAGTTTATTACCTTTAGTAAAATTAGCTTATTGCTTATAGAGGTATTTATTTCTCTTAGTAAGGTTAGCTTATTAAATATAGGCGGGCTTAGTAAGGTTAGCTTACTAAGTAATAGTAGTTATTTTTACCCCTTTAGTATAATAGCTAGTAGGGCGGTAGGATAAGTAATATATTAGGGACTTAAGATAGTTAGTAATAGTACTAACTTAACGGGTAAAGGAATAAAAGTTATTATACAAAAGATTAAAATTAAGAAGTAATACCTAATAGAGGTTATTAAAAAGAGTAGTTTTAAGGTAATTAATCTTAACGGCTTTAGGCTAGTTAGGGCTACTAGCTTTAAGTAATATACTTTTAAAAATAAAAAGGAACTTTATAAATATAATGGTTTAGTAAAGCTATAATAATTTCTTAAGGGCTTTTTCGGCTTAGTTTAGGTTACTATAGATTATATCTAATTACTAAATAATCTTTTAGTAGTTAAATTTACTTATTTTTTGCTTATACTTTAACTAAGCGGCTAGGATCTTTTTAGGTTTTAGTCCTAATCGGCCGAAAATATAGTAGAATTAGGCTTTATTATTACTAATAGAGGTACCTTTATATTTAATTTTAGCCTTAATTTTTAGTAACTAGGAAGAGAAAAGGACTAAGTTACTATTAAATAAGGTTAGGTATAGTATAGGGCGGGCGGTAGGGGCTATAGTAGTAGGAGGTATTAGTTTAGGGGTAAAGGTAAGGGAAGCTTTACCTATTCCTTTAAGCTATTGTAAGCGTACTTAAAGTAAGGTAATAATTTTAAGTAGAGCTAAGTCGGAGCTTAAGGTAGAACTACTTAGTTATTCTAAGGGTAGTATTAAGTTAAGGCTTTAGGTAATAGCCGAGTAAGTAGTATAATTAGTAGGGCCTAACATTCTATTAGACTTAGGGTTTAGCCGAATAATTATCTTAGGGGCGGGCTAATAGAGTTCGAAAATAATATTATAATACTAACTAGTAGGAAGGTAGTATATATAAAGACTATAGAATTTTTAAACTAAGGAAGAAGAAAAGAGAAGGAAAATAGTAAGTATAGGGAGGAAGGGGCTATATATATAGGTAGTCCGTACATTATATAATAAAGAGTATAGGGTAGGCTAGAAAAAGAGTACAATATACAATATCGTTATACTAAGGTCTTATTTAGTGCATTCCGTAGCATTAGTACGGGTACTTAGGGTCTGTTTTCTGTAGGTCCCTTAGGCTCCTTTCGGAGTTTTAGGATAACTTGTAAGCCTTCCTTTATAGGGCGTTTGGGCCCGTTGGTTCTGCTAGGCCTGTTAGGCCTACTATACTTATCCTATAGTTTAGTCCTCCTACTACTAGTAGTATAATAAGTAGTATACTACCTACTCCTAGGTATATAGCTTTCGGCTCCCTAGAATTAGCTTATATTTACTAACTCTTTTAGGCGTAAGTAGTAGCGCTTATAGCTACAAATTATAACGACTTAATTATAGTTTATAATTATATTTATTACCTTTACTCCTAGAGGGCGGAAGTATTTCTAAAGGTAAGTAATATATTACTTTAGGGTACTAATAGTAGTAATAATAATAATAATAGTAGGTACTTATTTTTTTTTTTTACTTAAGGGATAGTATTAACTTACTATTTCTGCTTAGTACTTAAGTAAGTCCTTTAATTTATCTAAGGAGTAATATTAAAGGGAGTACTATCTTACTAATACTAAGTATATAAATAAAATATATACTAAGTTAGAAGGAAGTTTTTATACTATTTTTTATTAATATACTTATTAGGCTAATTAGGCTACTTATTGCTTTATAACGGACTTATATTATAAAATACTTACTAAGTAATTACCCCCCCTACCCTTTAGATTAGTATATATTTCTATTATATTATAGGGATTATCTCTTAGGAGTTAGTTAATATTTTCCTTTTTTAGGCCGCTATTAACCTAACTACTTAAAAGGTAATATAGTACTTTAGTCTTTTAGCTAAAAATACTAGGTATTTATTTTAGTAAATAGCTTTTATAATATATAAGCGTAAGGTAATTACTATATTACTAGATAAGGATTTAGATAATAAGGTTATTTAGGTAATTTTATTATCTTATTCTATTTTTAGTAATACTAATAGTTACTTTATTTTTATCCTATAAGAGTAACCCTATTATTAATAATAGGTTTATATATTTCCTTATATTTTAATTTCCTTTTCCCTTTATCTTATTGTTTTTATTTTTAATTTAGTATAAATAGTAATAGCTTTAGGTTTATAGGTAGTTTAAGGGTTCTTATTAATATATTTTTTCCTTTTCTTACCCTAATACTCTTTTTATTTTTAAATTATTCTATAGTTTTTTACTCCCCTTTTATATAAGTAGTAACTTATTATTAGGTTAATTAGTTCGGTTAGGAATTAGTATAAAATTAATAGGTTATTAATAAGGTAACTATATTTATACTTTATATTTATTACTATACCCTTTTATTTAGTCTTTTATATAATTCCTTTCTTAGGCCTTTTCGTTAAAGGTAGGTTACTATTACTTTTAGTATATTTTTTATATTCTCTTTATATACTTACTAATTATATTTTATTAATTAGCCCTTTTATTTTATAAAATATAGTTAGGCTCCCCTTAATTACTAATAGTTATATATTTCTTTAACTTTTTATTTACCCTTCTTATTTAATAGGTCTAAAAGTAATATATTATTTATACTATTTCTTTTTTAGTCCTACTCCTTCTAAGGTTCTAGTAAGCTAATATAAAATATATTATATAGGTATAAGTATTTATTAGGAAGTATTAAGCGGTATGCTTATTAGTTAATTTTTCTAAAATCTAAAAGGGTTTAATATACTTTAGTATTAGTTTTCCGTTTCTCCCCTTTAAGGTTAATATTATATAAATAGTAATACTAAATTACCTATATTAAGGGATAGAGGATTATACCTATAGTTATAGTACTTTACTTATATTTTTTATAGCTTTTTTCTAATACTTTTTTAGTTATTATTTAATTTTTATTAGTTTTACTACTTTTACTTTTACTTTTAGGACTACTTCTATAAGCCTATTATCTTTTTCTTTAGTATAGAACTATAGTAGTAACTTAATAGTATTTAGTTTAGGGAGTAACCTATAGTTATATTAACTATATTATTATAAGTA
The DNA here is from genome assembly GCF_001625195.1 of Drechmeria coniospora. Classification (NCBI taxonomy): domain Eukaryota; kingdom Fungi; phylum Ascomycota; class Sordariomycetes; order Hypocreales; family Ophiocordycipitaceae; genus Drechmeria; species Drechmeria coniospora. Next base: position 10,722 of record NW_024467523.1, read on the forward strand.
AATTAGGCTACTTATAGTAGGTTAACCTAGTTAGATTAGTCCTAACTAATAAAGTATTATAAGTAGTACTTTAATATTTTAGTTTATTCTTTTAGTCTACCTATTAGTTTATAGGTAAAATACTATTAATAGCCTTTTAGTTATTTAAAAGTAGTAGTATAGTTCTACTAAAATTAGCTTATAAATACTAGCCCTTTATTGCTTACTACTTCCTTAGGTATATTAAAATAAAGCTTTATTTTATAATAAAATAGCTATATTAGCTTAGCTATATTAACTATAGTTTAGTATAGGAGGAATATAAAATACTTAGTTATTTTATTTACTATTACTAAAATTATATTTACCTTCTTTCCCTTAAATTAAGTAGTAAGTAGTCCTATAAAAAGTCTATTATTACTTTAGCCTAGGGTCTATTAGGAATTAGTAGTAACTATAACTTTCTATAAGAGTAATACCTCCTTAAGGATACCCCTAGTAGACTAAGTATATTTATATATAGTATTTATATTTATTAATAAGCCCTTTTAGTAAATTATTCTTTATAGTAACTATATTATCCTTTTAACTCTAAAGTAGCCTATAAGGGGATTATTATAGTATAGCTATAGAAGCTCTTAGTATACTATAGCCTTATTTAGAATATAAATATATTTCTAGAAATATAGTAT